>NW_009208719.1:22403-24760 GCF_000690835.1 Fulmarus glacialis
CAGTAACAGTAATACACCATTTAATTTCAAAAGATATTTAGCCAGTTATTTAACCAGTTTTAAATCATTTAAATCATGAGGTAAGACAGTGTACTGGTTTTGGCTGGCATAGAGTTAATTTTCTTCATAGTAGCTGGTATGGGGCTGTGTTTTGGTTTTGTGCTGGAAACAGTGTTGATAACACAGGGATGTTTTCGTTACTGCTGAGCAGTGCTTACACAGAGCCAAGGCCTCTTCTGCTTCTCACACCATCCTGCTAAGGGGTGCACAAGAACTTGGGAGGGGACACAGCTGGGACAGCTGACCCCAACTGCCAAAGGGATATTCCATACCATATGACGTCATGCTCAGCAATAAAAAGCTGGAGGAAGAAGAAGGAGGCGGGGGACGTTCAAAGTGATGGCGTTTGTCTTCCCAAGTAACCGCTACGCATGATGGAGCCCTGCTTTCCTGGAGATGGCTGAACACCTGCCTGCCGATGGGAAGTAGTGATTGAATTCCTTGGTTTGCTTTGCTTGTATGCGCGGCTTTTGCTTTACCTATTGAACTGTCTTTATCTCAACCCATGAGTTTTCTCACTTTTACCCTTCGACTCTCTCCCCCATCCCACGGCAGGGGGAGTGAGCGAGTGGCTGTGTGGGGCTTAGTTGCTGGCTGGGGTTAAACCACTGCAGACAGGGAAGCCCTTTATTGGTTAAGGCCAAAAGCACCACAGGTAGCTAAAAGAATGTTTTATTCCCTTTACAGAGGGAGTCTTTGAAGTTTTATGCAAGAGAGAACAACTGTTTTTTGCAAAACTTTTGGAGGGCATGGAAACCCAGATAATCTTCATTCACATTTTTCCACACACATTGTATACCTGGCCAGCAGTACCAACCATTACCCAGAGCACTCTTTTGCAAGCAAAGCTAACATATGATTGATTTTTCAACCCAGACCTTTTCTACTTAGGTAGATAGAGCTTAGACACGCTTGGAAGCAGAGTGCAAAGCCAGCTTTGGGAAGACCAGAGGATTACTCGTGTCTCTACAGACTGGAGCTCCCCAACAGCTGCTCCTCTCTCCTACAGACTGTTCCTTCTTTCCAGGCAAGGGGAGCTAGGAAACCCCACCTGCACTTTCTTCTAGACATTCCCATTCAAGAACAGGAAACTGAACAACAGAGAGCTATTCCCTCACCACTCCACTCTCTCTCTCTCTTACTTGCTGTAGCTCCTCACAAACAGCCCCTCTGGAGCCCTTCCAGCACAGTTAGCCCTGGCAGCCGGGCACTGCCTTTTCTAACAGCTGCTTCTAATCAGCTGCACAGCCACAGCTGGGAAAATAGTTAGGCTGCATCATATTACCATGGGGTAAAAGGAAGCCCCATAGTAATTCAAAAGCCATCTACTTTTATTTATATTTATTGTCCAGTACAGTGCTTGCAAGCCTGAATTTCTCATAACATAACACTTCAGTCTTATTTCTGTGAACAGCTCCCCAAGGCATTATGTCAGCACAAAAAAGTAGGTGGTAGGACAAGAACCTCTCACCAAAGCATGAAAGATTTCCCCAATGAAAGCTAAAATCATTCAAAGGGAAGTAGGTGCTATCACTGACCCCCACACCCACTCCGAACTATTCCCTATCTTGCCTTTCTTTTCACTGCGACCAGATCAAAATGCCATTAAGAAGAAAGAAAGAAGGTTAAGAGACTTTTTTTTTTTTTTTTTTTTTACAGTTTTCAATGTTTATACCTGGTATTGAAAGTAAGTGCAACAATGTCATCAGGATTATTGACAGAAGAAACATTAAGATGTTTATTGTTGAGAAGGAAAGGCAGCTCTTCGTAAGGTTTTTTTGTCACACAATATAAAAGAAATTAAGATATCAAACTCCTCTGATCCATTGATTGGTTTTGACCGTGAAGACAAAAGCAGGAAACTGCATCATTGATTGTATTAAGTAATTTTAGAAACCTTTTAGTGCTACATAAAATAAATCAACTGCTTTATCTGCAATAGAGACTTAGAACTCATTTTTTTTATCTACTGGGAAAAAAGCACCACCACGTCCTTGGAAATCCATCTGTTGCCCAAAAGCATAGGAAACAAAGGGGGTGAGGATAGTCCCTACTGTTCATCTCAGCCAACTCTGTGAGATTTAGTTCAAGACTACATCTCTAAGTAGAGTTACTTGTTCTTATTTCAGTAACTGCAAACACGAACACAGCCACAGAACAGCAAAGCCTGGTGTGCAACAACTCTGTGTAGCATGTCTGGACCACTGCACCTTCTTGAAGAAGGGGCAATTTCTGACCACAACACTTAGGAGTGATGCTCAGGGTAACATTCATTCCCTGGTGTCTTGAATTCCTGC
>NW_009208719.1:24774-26970 GCF_000690835.1 Fulmarus glacialis
CAGTAACAGCATCTCTATTAGAGTCAGTCACTTTTCTCCCAAAACTTGCAGAAACAGTTGAGAGCTCCACTCCTCTAGGAAGTCTCCAGACAGAATTCCCAACAATTACTCAGTGTAATTGCACAAACCACTTTTTTTTCTTAAACTAAGCCAAAAAAAACCCAAACAAAAAACCAAAAAACACAGTGGTTTGGATCAAACCATCAGTTAAGAGCTGGCTTTCCCCACCTATCGTTCTTCTTCCTCCAGAGTTTGCAAAACTGCTGCACAGTACTTCCAGGGATGAAGAAGACACCCCTAAACTTTTCCAAATGCAGGCGTGCGACATCTCAGGTAAATCACCTAACACTCACTCTGAAGGACTGCATACGTTTTCTTAGCAGTTGTATAAACTAACCCTTTCTAGGACCTTCAACCATTTTTTTCCAGCAGAAACACTTAAGAAATGGTAGCTGAACTTGCTAATAATAAGCTGTGTTTTTTAAAACCTTACATGCTCAATCTTACTATTTACTGTAGTTACACTGAAACACAACATACCAAGCAATACACAGAAGTCTATTATGGCTATACAGTTATTTATACTGACCAAACTTGCAAGAGCAAATAAATCACATTTCACCTCTTTCCACAGAACCTATTGTTTACTAGAGAGAATTATACTACTTTTTGATTTGCCTTTCATAACTGTCATTCCTGTGCCTTCCATTAAGGTGTTTTATTTACTACGTGTTGGCACAACAGTCGTTCTTATTTTAGTCCTCTTAACCAAGAGATCAAGAGAGAAGAGCACAACATGCAAAGACACTCAAAAGGCTGGAAATGGAGCTGTGGCAGGTTACGGCCCTCTGCTAGACATTAAAGGACTCATTAATTAGAACTGTTTCCTTGTACTTTGAGCACAATAAGTCCATAAAACCTGGGTTTGTCTCCCCACCTCTACTGCAGTAGCATAATATTGAACAATATTCAGAGATTAAATTCCCACCAACTTTAGGAAAATAGGCATTCAGGTAAAACAGAATTTCCCTACTACAGGAGAAGCAGCAACACAAGCAGTATCTTAACTAGAAAATGAAGTCCAGGGAAGGGAATGGGAAAGACTAAGAGAAGCTATGGCTGCTTCTTGCTCAGGAAAAAGTTTGATCAAAACTCTTATGTTCTTGAATCCCCTGGAACGCAACTGTCACCAAAGCTAGAAGAGGCCAAGTTTCCACAGTTTAGCTACCCATGGAAGTGGTTTGTGTTCCAGCGCCAGCTTGTGTTGTTTCAAGGGAGGAGGATAAACTTCTGGCCTCAACCACAGCTCCTGTACCTTGTGAGTTACAGCCCAGAATTCTGCACTTAAAAAACTTATTTATTACTTCAGCCACTGAGCCAAAGTAATTCAGACCTATTTCTGTTAAACAAATTATTGATGATTACCTCTTGTCCCTTTTCATGTCTATGTCCCATCTGTTCTGAAAGTAGCGTGAGGAAATAAACAAGCTCAGTAGCAGAGGTCAACGTGACTTTCTTTCTATACTTTATGTCTACTTGTCTATCTAAAAAACAAGACCAGAGGTTCAGAATACAGTTTTGTGTGTCATTCATGAATCTCAATATGATCTCAGGAACTAGGTATTAGTAGAGGTCTCACTGATGTAGAAGGTGGTGGTCTAACTTGGGCTCAGAAGATGGATTTCCCTCCCCCCTGCCCCACTAACTACAGGCTGTCCTTTATATTTGATAAAAGAAGAATTGTGTGAGAAGACTGAAACAAATACTTTCCAAGTTTTGTCTCTTTTCTTCCTCCAAAGAATTGGAAAACATTTAATTAAGTGGTTATAAACCAAAAATACACAAAATGTTTCCCTTAATCACTTAAAAATCAAGTATTGTGACTGAACGCTGTTTAGGACACTTATGGCTGGCTGCACTGATGGGTAACGGCTCTTGAGCCAAGGGACAGCTGATATGCAAAATCTATATAAAGCGTCACAAATGTTATTGCTCGAACAGAGAATGGATCCCATACATCCTACATTCTCAAGTTCCGCTACTCCACATTTCAGACAGAAAGAAAGGTATCTAAAGTGATTAAAAAACGTGGATATTCAGAAAGACACAGCTATTGCTCCTTAAGTATGCTTATCATACATATATGTAACAATTTTTTATATATATAGTACATATATATTATATATAGTTTTAGTA
>NW_009208720.1:0-66499 GCF_000690835.1 Fulmarus glacialis
ACCTTAATGATTCTATGATTCTATATTACTGGCTAACTTTTATCTTTTGCAAGAACAAGCCAAAAGAAACTTTGCGCATTTAAAGAAGAAGCACAAAAAAAAAAAAAAAAGATGGCTTATGAAGTGGGAATGTTTGGCATAACCTCAGATTTAAAACTGATCCTGGAGATTTTCTACTAAACCTACAGCATACAGACTAAGTCCTGGAGGTTACAGCAGCCTCCCAGAGCTTGGGAGGAGAGTCCCCTGACATGGGGAAGACTAAAGCCTGCCCTTCTTTGGAAGGTTTTATGTCTTTGGAGGTTGACCTAATGTGCGGGAAAAAAAATGTCTTCTGTCAGATATTTTGAGGGGAGGAAAACCAGAAGAGATCTATCCACCACTTCAGAAGTAGGTCAGAGCTGTGAATCCTAATCCAAAGCAACAGGACTGCAACTCAACATAAGTGGCCTAACATTCCAGAAAAAAGGGTTGTGTTTAAGATACGTCTCTGTTCTTGTCATCACCTTTGCCTGACTTGCTGGCTTTCCTGAGAACCAACTTTCACGCAAGAGTAACCGCATCTTCTTCTCAACCATTATGCCTCATTAGCAGACCTAAACTATATACATCTATCTATAGCAGCAAAATAGGCCTTGGACATTAGTTTGATCCCTGGCTCCTGCTCATCTGTCCCATCTGTTCACGTGTTCCCTACATGGTTTTGCCCCACAGTCCCACGCAATGCCAGGGTAGTGGGGAGCAGCTAAGTAGTTCAGGGTAGTTCAGGGAGCAGCATGGGGTAGGGACAGTTTCCAGGAAGCAGCTAAGAATATGGCCACTTTGTTTTGGGGTGGAGAGACTTTCACCCACGCTCTAGGCAAGAGGATTAGCCCCGGTCTGTTTAACTTACAAACACACACAAAGCTGTGTGTTGCAAAGTTGTGGCTTCCTCAGGCTCTAGGTGTGGAAAGCTGATGTCTGTACAAGTTGTTCCATCATTCTCCTTTTTCTTTAACCTTTTCACTGGCCACTACTTAAATGACAGAGAATTTGAGGAGGGTAAGCTGAGCCACCCCCTCTCCCATTTTGGACTCTCAGGCAGGACGCAATGCAAAGGATCCTTGTGGTGTTTGCTACTTCTACGTAGTAGAACACGATTGTTCAGACAACTATGGTGACCTCTAATATTTATCCCCAGGACTTTTTTCTTTCTTTTTTTGGTACCACTTCTAGCTTTAATGAGATAAAGAATTTGCATGAATGTGTATAGTCTTTTCTGTACACTTTGCATATGTGTTTTAGCTTACTGGTGTGTTGAGCATCACACCTATTAGCTGATTCTGATGAAATATCTATATTACAATTTCCTTTTGTACAAAATAAGAAACTTATAAACACGGAGTTTGTTCCAGCAATAAAGTGATAAGGGAGATATGATGATAAGCTTTATCAATCAAATAATTAAGATCAAACTATAAAACCATGAATTTTAGGCACTTTGTCCTTGCTATCAAAAATTTGAGTATCAGTTTTACAAGAGGAAGTGAAGGATATATGACTTTCCCTTTCTCAGTAATATTACTTACATAAGATTTTTTAAATATTTGATTTAAGAAAATGTGGGCATTTTTACTCACTTTGAAAAAAAAAACATTTTAAACAGCAGGACGTAATTTCAGACTATTTGCAGTCAGGAGGCCTCTGCTGAGCAAAATACTCATTCAATTTAGGAATGCAGATTATAATAATTTTCCTATCTCCCTCACAGCAGGATTCCTGCCATCGTTTTGCAAACTCACAGGTTGCAGTATTGAATGACTAGCTAACTTCAGTTTCAGGTAACACACGCTTCAAGCATATTCTCATTAGCTCAACTTAGTTAGAATGCAAAGCTGCTTAGTTTCACCAAGTGAAATGGGATACACTTAAATTGCCTCATCTAATATAATACTCCTTCTTAATACATGCAAAGTGGTTTATGATGGCAAAGCTTGTAGAGCATGAAAATCAGCAGGGAAAGTAAGGTTTTCTGACTAAAACTGTCAAAAAGAAGTCCTATTTTATATCATTTCTTTTTAAAGAGGTTAAGAATGAGGAAAGAAAGACTGGAGTAAGAAATAATCAGCATAGAAAAATGTAAATTTAGTACATTAACCTTTTTAATACATCAGCTCTACCAAACAAGAAAATTATCAGTAAAGCTGCTCTTTCAGTAATGTCTTCTGCACCGTAAAATTAAATGTAAAATACACAGTGGCCAAAATATATTGCAGTAAGAAACAATAGTCTTTATTCTATCTGTTTTATCCAGACAGTTTTATATTCTGCACCGTGTTTCCATTTGCTGCTATCATCAATCCAGCTTCCTGTGGCTGTATTAATTTCCAAGAACTTTTTAATTTCAGACATTGATAAGGAATTATTTATCTTTCTTCTCCCTTTAAATATTAAGTGAATATATCCCAATCTTGTATACCTTGCAGACACAAAACCTGGTTTCAATAAGACCCAAAACCAACACTGGTAAAATTGTTTTTCTTTCCCAATATCCTGCACCTGCAGTCTGACTATAGGGCTATAAATCCTCTCCCTACATCCCTTTCCAATACTTCCAGAAGACTGTTCAGAGAGGGGCTAAACTGCTGCAGGCTTTGCAGATGACACCCAAGTGTGTATCTCATTTTCCACAGATGCAACTAGAGCCATCACAAAGATGTTGTACTGCCTAGAGGAAAGTGGCTCCTGGAGAAGAGCATCTGACTGAGATTGAACTTGGGTGAGATCCAGACAATACTGGTTGAAAGTCAGAAATGATCCAGACAGCCAGTTGAGCAAGATTCTTAGGCACATGCCTTTAAGCATTAGTTTGCAATGAGACTGTTCACATCCTTGGAAAAAGGCGGGGATAAGCACGTTGCTTAGCTGTAGCCCCAGAGAATGAACCAAGAACTCTTCCCACTCCAATTAAAAGCATCTGCAACATAGCATTTTTTTCAATCTTTCTTAGCTTTTCACTGAGCTTAGAAAACGAGGCAGCAAAAATAAAAACATCTAGAAAACTCTTCCATGCCTCCAAGACAAAGACCTAGGCGCAGAGATCTCTGCATACTTTGTAAGAGGTTGATCTAACTCATTGTATCCAGGGCTGTTTCACTCTTCACAACAAGAGAACATTGCTCCTGAATCACAGTGTCTCTGAGGCTCCCAGTATATTTGCATTTTGGATAGAAAGCACTAATCTTGTTCTCAAAGGTACCGTCATTTTGGATCTCTTGATATCCATGATTACTTTTTCATTTTCCACAAATGGACAGCCTCTACAAGAAACAGCTTAAAACCTTCTGAGCAAAGAGGGTTCATGAGAGAGGCGTAAAGCATCTCTTCTGGCTATGCAGTGAGCTCTTAGGGTCTGTACACACTGCAGAGTCCTTTCAACAAAGAATTTGACTTTCAGAAGTTCTGTACATCTGCTAAAGTCAAGCCTACTCTTGGTAGGAGAAAGGTGAAAGACAGGTGATTTAAACTCTAGGAGGTCATACAAACATCCTTCATCTGTGAAGTGCCAGGACACAACTGTAGTAGCCTATAGAAATGAATAACTGGTGACTAGAGGTGAAATCATACATGAAAGCTGCAAGCAAATAATGCCCCATGAAACCACACTGTTGGAGAAGCCGCACACAATACTCTTGGGGAAGCTGGAGTCTAATTTCAGGATGGAACAGGTCTTTGAGTCTGGTCCCAAACATTAGTGAAAAGTTATGAGCATCTTTATGGAGGAGAAATAACTTTAAAACTGTTGGCATTCACTGTCAAAATCTTGAACCTTCTTCCTGGCAGCATTATCTTTGCTTTATTCTGTTCCCTCATCAGGGAGCAGAAAAAAGGCATCCTAGGGTTTCACTGGTAAGGATTTCATTGGTGTAAGCAGTCACCTGCAGTGTGCATGTTTATCCCCCTGGATTTTCTGAGGTCACAACATGACCCAAGTAAGACATGCTCCTCTAAATATTTCTCTTGTGTTTCCTCCAGTTCATTCAGGAGTAAGCAAGAGAAAAACAATAATAGAGGTCATTTGCTTTTTGCTTTTCTTACTGGTGATTGCACGGTTTTGATTTTTGGTAGAGACGTGTCAGAGAAATTTCTGTTAAGCAAAGATGTTTTTAGACAGTATGCGAGTCACCCTGTTTATTTACCGTATACATTTTGCATATATGAACTGGAACACTAATCTTAATTGGTTAATCTTTGGGCCTCATAAGGAAAATACATTCCTAGAACATTTTCCTCCTGGTAATTCCTTCCTTGTAGTCTCTTCACTGGCTCACCAGCTGTGCTGCTTATCACAGCTTCATTTACTTTATGAAAACTATTTAAAATGTTCTCCATTAAAAGCTGTGTAGAAAACTCAGTGCACGTTTGTGAGGCACTTGTAGGAACATGTAGTTATTGGGAGGAATAAAATAATAAATGCAAAACTACTATTTAATTGGTATGTGTATATCCATGCTGTACTTATTGCTACCATGAATAAAGCATTTGTTTTTCTAAATTGTGTGTATACTCCTAGAGGGGTACTTAAAAGACAGAGCTTGTTAGAGAAGGCATGGAAACTGCAGTATTTCTCCTGTTTCAGTACTCGAATTGCAAGGTATAATCATAAATCCTGACTGCAGTCCGACCATCTAAAAGGGCACAAGGGATTCCTCCAGAAATCTGGGAATTTCTTTTCCTTGACCGTTTGTGTAACCCAGCTCCTCTGAGGGATGAATGGCCAACCGATCCACTTCAGGGTCTACTTGTGTCTTCCCCCCGACGAACACCCTGTTGCTGCCGGGAGTCCCAATGGGGCCGAAGGCAGTAAGCACCCCAAAACGCTTTCCTGGTCAGCCTCTGCCTTCTGGAGTCTTTGCAAAGCAGAAGCTGGGGTGTGAACTTTTTGCTCTCGAGGGGATGTTATGAGAGCTGACATGCTTTCATCTGCTAGGAGACTCACAGGAAATACTGCCTTAAAAACACTGGGTTCCTTGGGGAATTTATGGTTGTTGGTTTGGTTGGTGGTTTTTTCTACATTTTTAACTGTTACTTTAATCCTAAATCCTCCTTCCTTCCCTAAAATAGAGTTACAAACTCAGCTGCAAGATGTGTATACCATAGGATACCAAAAGCTTTCTGTATCCTTCCTCTCTGTTCTGATAGAGGGTAGCATTTTCTCTCCTTTATTAATATGCTGGTAGCTTGATTGAGATCAAGAAAGCTACTGTCTTAATGGGCCTGAAAAAGTGACTCCTGCTTTAACAGCTATTGCATAGTGCTTCAAATACCTTTTAATATTTCAGATATACCAAAACTATGTACACATTGTTTACAAAAATTTAATCACAAGTTTCTTTTTAAATCAGTAATGCAAAAGGAAAAAAAAATATTAAAATAGCTTTCTTTTTCTTATTGTTTTTGATTGATTGTTCTAGCTGACTTTTATATTGTGTGGCACAAATACCATTCTCTGATTTTTTTCTCCTTGCAGATTAATGTGCATGGAAATGAGGTAGTAATAGTATTTTCTTTCCATAAGCACTTCCTTTTACAGCTATATGTATTGTGTGATTCCATCACATGGTAATAATATACACATATCGCTATGTGAATATCTGTTGCAGCTTGTTTGAAAGTGTCAGCTGCGCCCTCATATAGTCATAAGGCTTACCATAAAAAAATCTTGGATATTTGTTTTTTTTAACATCTTGTAGATGTAGCCTTCTAAAACTATGTAAATGCATACAATGGATAGAACTTTCTGATGCAATTTTGCTGTCCAATGTCATGTAACACTAAGTTATTCCTAAGTTATGCCCTTAAGAACAAAAGTCAATGATGTCCTTGTATATGTTTCTGGATTATCGGCATGGTCCTAGAAGCATGAAAATAGCTGAAGTATAATGCAAGCAGAATTTGGATATAGAAACCTACCAGTATAATTAAAAAAAAAAAAAAAAAAAAACTTTACTGCCCATTTAGTATTTGAGGATTCACAAATATCTTAGCTTGCAAGAAAGATTGTCACTTCAAATCCTGTGATCACACAACCCAGAAGCATTGCTGTATTGGCTGTGCTGTGTATTTAGCTAATTCTCGTATTTCACAGGCAGTTCAGATCTCACAAGCTAGGTACCTCCAAAAACTTGTGTTCTGCATTGACCAGACACTGAAAGTTTCTCAGCAATCCCACGCTTCTCACCTGAGAACATGGCCAAGTTTTTCCTAGTCTGAGTACTTAGCCTTTACTTAGGGAAAAAAAGGGAACAGAGACTGGAGTCTAAAATTTACATATCTCTCACTTTCAGAGGTAACCGACACCAAGTCTGCTTCCCAACACCAAGTCAGCAGAGGATGACATATGGAAATTGTATTCACTAAAACACTTCACTGTTTCAATTTTCGCTGACTTGTGCTCATGCATCTGTATTCTTATGTTATCATGGATAGAAATTATGTTCAATGGTAAATGGAAGAAAAACATGAAAAATAAATGGGCCATGCACTTCATCCACCTCTACTTACTGTCCTATATCACAGATGCTTATTTAGCATTTCAGATCCCTGAACAGCTTAAATCTGTGGATGTTTAAAAAAAAACTTTTTCTACTTTTGTCCATTTTGCAAAATTCAAAATGTCATATGAAAATCATCCCATTTGTGGCTCTGTTGAAAAGGTTCAGTTCTCCTCAATTTCATGTTCTAAAAATGGCATGGATCTGAAGTCTATTTTCTTAACACCTTCTCTTAAAAAAAACCTAAACAAAACAAACCAGGAAAGATGTGTTTGCCCCACCTAAATAGCTATTTCTTTCATCAAATATATCAGAGAATTTAAGTCATTTTCAGAAGATATTACAGCTTCAGAAGATATTATAGCTTCATCCGATCCTCTTATTCACAGTAACTCTTGGAACCTGGCAGCTCAGTCAGGTGTGAAAAATAATCTCATTTTTATAAGCACTCTAAATATACTGGAACTTGGTTTTTCAGTAAATAGATGACATGAAATACTCTTTCTTTTTTTAATCAATATTCATTCCAAAACAGTTGCATTACTTACAAATGACAGTAGACTAACATAGAGGAATGTAGCATTTTTGTGCTTATAGAAACTGTGGTGGAGACTTGAAAACATGCATTTGGATTCTTTGTCCCCGTTTCTGAATATCATGACTATATTTCAAATATAAGCTAAAAATAAAATAAGGAAACATTTTCCTTTTTTTTTTCCCTGACAAACTGCATAGATCTCACAGGCCCAAACTTGAATTGCACAATCTGTTCCTTGGCCTCATTGGAGGGACTGAGGAGTTTTCCTGCCTAGAAGCATAAGCACGTAGCAGAAGTCTCTAAATTGAGAACTTGCTCATTTTAAGCTGATTCTGTAATCAGCAGCCCAGATCTGAATCACATTCTGGAAACGTTCATCTCTTGGCATTGATTATAGGGAGAGTTTAAGGTGACTTCAGCTCCCAACTTAGACACTTAACTGAGAAAGTCATCACGATGGAGGGTGAATCCAGACCCTAACATTGCCACAATCCTACTCCAGATTCTACATGAAATCCTGCTGTAGCTGAAGCTGACGGGAGTTGTGTCCTTGACCCCAGGCAGCTAGAAGCTCTCCTCAGACCTTGATTCAAAACTTGCCAGAATGTTTAACCTTGGAAAATAAGGACATATGGAAATATTGACACAGCCTTGAAAGCTGTAGCTCAAATGTGTCTGCAGTAAAATATATCAAGCTTGTAGCTTTGACACAGGAATGGGATGATGCATAACTCAATGAATACAAGAGGTCTTTTCCTTTGAAACTCCAGACAGCAGTGCTCTCTCAGCAAAGCTTAACAATATATAAATATCTCTTTGTCGCTGTCATGAATGCTTGTTTACAAACCCCTCCAGCCCACAGAGTGCAAATAAAAATTGACAGGTAACATTATAATTGAAGGTGCATGCATATATGCTGCAGTATTTTTTATTTGTGCAATGTTGTGTTGGGCTGTGCCAAACACACTGAAGAAATGGGACCATTGCAATCATTTTAACAAGTTATTTGGCTGCATGCATGATGTGATTTACTTCTGGGTCTCGCGAATGCATTCAGCTTTATTTGTTAACCTAGCAGAACATTATTTATTAATGAGTTCTTCATGCTTTATTAAGCCTAATGTCAAAACACCTCTGTGGGACTCTAGGCATGTTCTCTCTTTGTGTTAAAGCCTTCTAAAGAAAATGAAAAATTATGCAGCAAAGCTGCAGATAAAACCCAGTAGATATCAGTTCAATTACTCTTGATCCTGGCAGATGATGTTTCTGAATATTTGTGAAAGCACAGCATCTGATTGTGTGCTGGCTTAAATTAAAGCATTCTGCAATCTCAAATGTATGCAATTAGGGCGCCTTAGAAACCTAACAAGGCTACTGTGGTCTCCAAAGCTAAGTGGAGTGCTCAGATGGCAAAAACTGACAGGTTCACCATGGAAGTAGAATTCATGCTTTTTTCTATGAACTGATGTTTCGTATCAGAGGGGGAGGCTTCTTCATGGGAACAGTAAAATGATTCAAAGTAGTAACAGGGTGAATTATCTGTGATTTTCCGTAATTTGAGGGGACTATTATGGCTCAGGAAGCTAATACTGGAGTTCAACAAACTTTTTCACCCTTGATCTGACTGAACACCTTGTTTTCTAGCACCGACATGAGATTTAAATCCAGCAGTTCTGCATATCTTAACCTGTAAGAATATCCTGGGACGTATTTCAGGTTTCTTCTACATGCGTTGGTATTTAATATCAGTTAAGCAACACCAGCTTTTACACCACAGAAACATGGACAGAATGGAATAAACATGTGATTGTATGTGGTTGAAAAAATGGTAATTCCCAGAAAGTCAACATGTTCATCACTTTTTACATGAAATAGATACAAGCTTTATATGTGTAAGAAGCCTTCAGATAAAGTTCTTAGTTTGCTGTCATCTTACATTTGAAAAGCAACCTTTTAAACATGTGCTTTCTAAAAAGATTTTGATTAGCAGACTTAACAATGGCCAATCAGAATAACTTGAGTTATCGTAATAAGCAGAAATAATATAAAAACCCCTAACTATAAGAATGAAAAAGAATTAGAAGTCAGTTCCTTTTATGGACACACAAAAGAAGACATTTAACATCTGAAGTGACAGACACAACAGTTTTACTGTTGAAATCTGAAAGTTTTGCGCAGTTGAGATGCCATCTTGTTTTTGCCGAAGACAGAGTTTCATTATAGGATTTAGTGGAGAGAAGAAATAAGGCATAGAGCCTTACTTTTACTCACAACTCATTACACTAGCCTATGTTTATATATCTGATAAATAAAGTAGCAAAACCTGACCAAAGATACAGGCCAAAAAGACCGGTTCACTTTCCAACTCCAGCAACAGAAAAATTCCTGGAGGGAGCTGCAGGTAAATGATTTGGACACTGCATACTCACTACTGCTTTATTTCCTATTTTCTGTTTGTAATTACCACTAGTTATGAATATTTAATGTAAGCTTGTTTTGAGCTTTTCCTTTTTCTTTTTCTTTCATCTTGCTACTTTCATCGTCTTTCATAACATCTGAGAGATCAATGTAAGGCAATGGGATGGTAAGGGAACATACCGTATCGTTACCATATCACAGCAAACATAAATAACTGGGGGAGAGATCCTCAGCTGGTGCCTGTGCGCAGAGCTCCCCCAGTTTCGGTAGAAGCCGGCCGGTTACAGCCTGTCACACTGAGACCTTCTGGTATAGAGATCAGTAACATAAACAGAAGACTGCCAGGCCTCTCTCCCGGACTGCTTTGTCCCGTTTTCTGCCAAGTAGTCACTGGAGCCTGGTTTGCCTCTGTCCAAGTAGGTGCCGAATCATCAGAGAAAGAGTCCTGCTTGTCTGGTGCGTGTTTTTTCTCTGGCGCTAGCTATAAAGCTGTGAAATAAGCCAGGGATGGTAGAGGAGGGCTCTGCTCTTTCTCCTCTGGTTATCTTTTGTGATAAATAATTGATCTTGCTACAGATGTTAGTCTGTAAATCCCAATGGGAAGGAAGCACTCCCTGCTAGCCCAGGAAACAATCTGGAATGACACAGAGGCAGGATCAAAATTTAAGCCACATCCTTTCAATTGGTGCTTCCTATTGTTTAGCTTGGTTAACTGCAGAGCATTTCTCCTACAGGGCTTGGGGTTTTTCTCCTGTGTTATTCAGCTACCACAGTTATTACAGATTTTCCTCTTCCCAACCTTCCTAAGGCATTGCCTATATGTTGTATGCAGAACACAGAGCGTAGACAATGAAGGGGTGCAAAGTGTGACATGGCAGTGCTATGCCCAGCTGCCTGCTCTCGATCCGGCTCAAGAAGCCTCGGACTGTGCAAAGGCCAAAGAAAACGGGTAACTTGGCTTCCTGAGAATCATCAGACTGGTCACCAGTCCCACTGCAGGCAGGCACGTTGCAGGTATTGTTGCTTTAATGGCCACTATTTGCTAGTTTTACACTGCTGTTTGTGTATGCTCAGAGATTTATGCTAATAAGAAAGTAGAAATAGAAGAAGCTGTCACCAAACCCTTTTTTTTTTTCTTTTAGTATAAAAAAGATGTCAATGAAATTGCATTTGATTCAGAACCAGCTAAACATAATTTGTCACTAAGACTTAACTAGAGTCCAGAAACTCAGCAGTAACTCATCTTAGACCAAAGGGAATCTGTTGAGAGGTTGTTAGGTCCCTCTAGACTACAAAGGAGGCAAGCAAGTCTGCCTTGTACAGTTTTCCCAAGAGGACACAATTAAAAATCATCCTGTTCAGGAACTACTTTATATGCTTTTGTTTTTAATAAAGCCCTTTGAGACCAGCAGCAGTCTGTAATATTCCTCCTGCTTTTGGTCTGTGTATGGTCTTTATGCTGCTCCTCAACAGTGTCTGCCACGCTTTCTTCTCAATTGTTTGCTGTCGAATGAGCAAACTCATGATTAAATGGAAGGTCACTTGCTTCTTTACACAACTTCAACACAAACGCAGCATGGAGAAACGCTGTCTCATTTATGTGCATTTCCAGAAATAAAATTTCAGCTGATTAATGTGATTTTATGATATGCACATTCCTTCAAAATGCAAGTTTTCTGTTTACACCTGATGCTGATTTAGACCGTGGTATAAACCTTTCACTGAGGACAACAGAGCCACGGTAAGCTTCGCTGGCCTCAGCCATGAGCTGATTTTCGTACAGACTGTTGCTGACATGGTGCCTGGCACACTGTCGCACCTCCTTGTGCTGTGGGTGTGAGAGACCTTGCAGGGAAGGTGAGGCACGTTCCCACCTGTGGTGGTATTCAGAGGAACCTGCTGTGGAAGGAATGGTCAGCTGAGACAGGGCTCTGGAGAAACTGGGGTTCAGCCCACCCCTGTGAGCTTGCGGAGCTGAGGGCACAAAAAGCCTTGCATCTTACATCGGTGCAGTTACTGGGACGTTTGTTCTGGAAATCAGAAAGAAAGCAAATAAGCTCAAAGAGACTAGGTTCTGTGGAGTGTCGTCATATGGCAATTTCACTTAATCACATAATTTTTATCTTTTGTTGTATAGATGTGCAGCCCATCATCCTATATCACACAGTAAAATATGATCTATTACATATGCAGTAATGGGAAGGGAGAAACTGCCCAATCATGTAAAATTAATGCTCTAATTATTGGACTTTTGCTTTGTTTTGCTTATGTTTGGGGGAAAAGCACATTTGGAAAGCCCTTCTCTATCCTCAATTACTGCTGCTCCAGGCTATTTATGCTCTTGTAGCAGTTCCGATAAACCCACAGAAGAGAATTGCCTTTTCTGTTGACAGCACATTTGCTGGTATTTCTGCAGCAGTGCAGTAATGTCTTTATTGTGTAATGCTGTATTTTAATAGTCAATTAAAATTCCCATTGAATTGACAAAATGGACTTAGGAATTTCTGAAGACTATTTGGCTAAAAGTACTCATGAGACTGTTCTGATAATCACTGCCACGGCACTATTCAAAATTACTCAAAAGCCTCACCTTATTACAATAGGAAAAGTAGTGAGGCAAGAGAAAACGTATTTTTATAAAGGAAACCTGTTCTTGAATTGAGTCTCATTGCTCTGTCATGTCCATGTCTCCTCTCTTTTTTCTTTGTCCTCCAGCACCACCATCATGTCTCTTCTGCCTTTTGTCCGTTTTCCCAGCTCCATTCTGTGTTGTTTCTCTCTTTTTTTCTTCTCTGTTTTCCTCTCTTTCTCGTGTTATCTAATAATAACAAATGGTGCAGTGCCTTTGTGATGAGAATGGGAAGGTGATGTATAGTCCTATAGCAAGATTTCAGGGGCTTCACACAGTTTGTGTAATTTTATTCTTTTCATAACAAATGTGTTTACAGCCTGCAGGTTAAAATGAATGAAAGTAACAAAGAATACATAAGATAAACTCTGTATGAGTAAGTATACCACTAACAGGGAACGAGGTTTGCAAACGCATGAGTCATTCCAACTCATCCATTGCTCACTTCTGCCATCCCCGCAATGTTATCTTCAGTCCCATGATACTTGATGGGTTTCTTAACGACCCAGCTGCTGGAATCATTTATTGCATGAAGACCTTTGCTTCCATTCAGTATGTTTCTCAGTTGTCCAAGTTTCATTAGAGGATTTTTTTTTTTTTTTCCAGATGTCATCAGTAGATATTCTTTTGGCACTTTTATGATGGTTTCCTCAGGACCTCCCCCATACAGAGGTAACAAGCTTACGTAGTGTAGTGCCCTGCCAGATGAGTTGTGGGATCATGTTCATAATATTTAGCAACTCTCGCAATTGCTCCACAGAGGAAGCATGTTCCAGCTTTCACAGTCAGACTCTGCAAGCAAGGCAAATGACAAAACTTGGGAAAAGCCATAAATAGGAAGCTCACCATTCAAGACACAAACAAATCCATAGGGCTACCATGTGAGAGAATAATAATAATTTTAGCCTTTTGAAAAGACAAGGGCTTTCAAACGTTTCAGTCTTCCTCGTTCTATTGCCTCTGGCCTTTTGCTTCTCCAGTACAGTGTGCAAATAAAAGTGAATCGGCACTTTCAGATGTACTTCTGTAACCCTACAGATATGTTATTAATGTGGATTTTTCAAGGTTCAAGGCACAAAAGGACTGTGATTGAATCATATGAAAATATAAACAGAATGGGCATCTGCTTACAGGGCATTCTTCTTTCTATTATTTACTACAGATTGTGAAGAATCATTTTGAACAGAGATGAATGTTGGGGGAGCACACAAACAAGCTTTTACGGGAAAAAAATCCAGGGCATGATGGGCAGGGAAGAGTGAAAAGGGTAGATTTTAAAAACAGCAGAAGCGGTGAAACCCATGGGAGAATTGCTGCAGAGGGAGGCAAGGGCTTGTTGATGGCAAGTGTAGGGGACAGTAGCAGAAGGACAATCAGCAAGAACTAAACCCGTCATTTTTTAGTCCAGCATTTCTTTGTAGTTAAATCATTCATTCCACCTAATGAAGTGTTTGCTTCCTTTTGCCTGGTGGGACCTCCACAAAGTAGTGCATGTTCTGGTTTCAATAATATGCTTAGAGCAAGGAGAAAAAAGACTTATGCCACTTGGGGAACCACCACAAGGGTGCTCCTTGGCTGCAGCGACTCAGAGATGCTGCTGTGTGCTCCAGTGCAGCTCTCGGCACTCCCATGCAGAGGGGAGAACGCTACCGCACGCTTCTTACCTACAAGCCCAAGCTTTCTGCCATGAAAAGTGAGGGTGCATGGAGAAATGGCATGTTTTTGTCCTGAAGTCATAGAATCATAGAATCATAGAATCATTAAGGTTGGAAAAGACCTCTAAGATCATCAAGTCCAACCGTTAACCTTACACCACCATGCCCACTAAACCATGTCCCTAAGCGCCCCATCTAGTAGTGTAGCCAAGGTAAGCACCCAGGGACAAGGGTAGCCTAATGCAATACTAATTTACTCCCCTTGACTGTACGCATTATAGCACAGTCTTTAGTTCATGACTACATACTATTTTTTTCAGACCTCTGCTTCATTCACTGTACAGGAGACTATGCACTGAGAACAAACTAGCAATACACAGAAAAAATATGCTAATATCTGTAGGATGCCTGTCTCATATGTGGTAAAAATGGAAGTTATATGACAGCTAAGGCAGAAAAATGCAGGAAGAAAAAATTAAAGCACCTGAGGCTTCAAAAGTTGGTATAGCAATTTTAGCAGTTACTACCCACCAGCTGTTCATTACTATCCTTTAGCTGGAGGTTTCTGCCTCCACAACTGAGTTGCATTCACTCCTGGCAGTTTAAAACAATTCCACTGACTTTGTACTGAAACAGACTTGAACTCTTGATGAAACCATTAAAACAGGGTAGCTGTGGATGTTGTAACAGCAGGGGAGGGCAACTTAAATTGCTTCAACTCTATTCCAAAGAAGACGTACCTAGAGAAAAGACTCTACCTTGGGTTTCTCCCAGCCTCTGCCACAGGCTTCCCAGTGCTGGTGGGCAGGTGACTAAAATTTAAGTTTTCAGAGCTCTCCACTAAGTGCATTTTACTCCCAATTCACTCCATTTGGCTAAGCAAAAGGAAATACCTGGGGTCTGATTGACAGAAATTATTAACAACTCCTAACTGCAGTTGAAGTTCATGGTTATCCTCCTCCGAGGATGCCAGCAGAATAGGGCCAGGTTGCAGCCTTCTCAGGCTGACTTTCAAGTTAGCTGATACTTTTTACAATTCATCTTGAACCCCTGTTGCTCAGTTCCCTGTCTTGTGGGAACACTGGCAATACTCTCATCTCACGTGGACGTTGTTAAGATATATATTTATTGGTATTTGTAAAGAACTTCATTATGGAAAGTCTTGGTTTAAGGAAACTGTCATTCCTATTAGAGGTATAAAGTGAAATTCAGCCCATCTGTTGTGTACCGCTGTCCGATTTCAGCTTTTTCTCTCATACTTGTAAAATTCTTGAATGTGACAAAAAAAAGACTTTTTTTTTCAAAGTTGCTTTTCAGAGCATGTGGCAAATGATGCTTGGATATCCTTTTCACACTTGCAATGTGTGAGTGAAAGGATGTATAGAGACTTGTCTGCCTTTTTTTTCTTTTCTTTTTCTTCATTTGGGTGTAGAATGCCTCCTTTCTCAATATTACAGAGCGCCTTTCCATGTGTGCCCTGTTTTCTGCATTGTTTAGCATTATTCTGTCAACTCTAAGAGTGTTGATTAGGAAATTGATACGGTTACTAACAAGCTATATTTCATGTGTTGATTTCTGTCAACAAGACATGTTTTCTCGATACTAGTTAAGCTGATAATGTAGTAAAATGCACGGTTGATTTCTTTTCTGGAAATTTGCCTTACATCATCACTAAATGTAACAATTGTTTACATCCTTATGATCTGATCGTCATACAGTGAACCAAGTAAGACCCATTGGCTCGGTTATTTTCCTGGGTGCTGCTTAATAGTGACTCTGCATTTGTGATGAAGAAACAGCAGTTTGAAATATCCCCTCCTGATAGTGCCAGAAGAAAGCTGGAAAATCTCCAGAACTTTCTCATTTTAAAAACATTGCTGAATTTCTTTGTGAATATATGAATATACATAGCTTGCTTATTTGAGCAACGAGATTTTTTTTTCTCACTTGGCTGTACTTTCTTCTTGTAGTACATATTGGTTCAGAAAGAGATTAGAGCTTACCCCATGTACCGAGAAGGATGAGAGGTGGGAATTTTAGTGTTATGCATATTAAAGTTAGGAAGTTATAATTTTTTTATATATTGTATTTTGTAAATAAGGGGGAAGTAGGAGAAAAGCATACACTCGGTATTAAGCATGACTGAATTGTCACTGTAATGTAGTAGTTCCAGAATTGAAGGATAGTTATTTAAACCAGGATACTGATGAGAAAACAGAGCAACAAGTCAGTAAAATCAAAAGACCTGATTTCTACAAGAATTGCAACCCCTCTTGTTTGAATAGAAACAGAAAAACAAGTTAAGAAACTTGCTTTTGTATGTGGTCACATGTGGAGGGATGTCTATACCCCTCTTTATTTTAGGTAACATTCTGTATTTTTTCTTCTGATGGTGGGAAGCAAGCCACAGAGATACCTCAAGTTTTGGGAAGGAAACTTTGGCCTCCCAAATCCTGCTGTCACCCTCCACCAAGCAGCCGGGAAGGCAGCCCCGCCCCCGAGCAGGGTCCGACCTAGCCTTACCCCTGCCAGTGGCTTCATTTCAACCTTTGTCATTGCTCAGGAAGGACAATCATAACCAAAATTACAGGACTTAAAAGGAAAAAAGCCTGAAGGTGATGGAGAGTTCGTCAGATGGATGGAGAAAAGCTTCCTCTTTTTCCTCCACTGCTGAGCTGTCAGTCAGCCAAAAGAAATTAGAAAGTGAAAGTTATGGCCCATGTGAAACCCAGAGAAGGAAGTACATTAGAAATGCCCCCTGACTGCAAACCCAGGTGCACTGGATGCAAATTTAACAATGTTATTGCTCAGTGAGGAGGATTTCTCGGGGATAAAAGGCAATAAGCACAGAAATATCTTTGGGCAAGTGTTAGTCTCTGGTGTGACCTGAGCAAACTCAATTTTATTGTGAGCCATGTTAACAAGGAGCTGAGCCTATAAGCCTTGTAATAGTAACAAAAAACCAATTTATGCAAAATGGGGGCAATCCTCATCTCATAGTATCTAGAGAATATGCAGTTTTATAGGTGATTAATTTAAAAAAAAAAAAAAAAGAGGAAAGAAAAAAAGGCTTGCATAAGTTATTTAAAAGCCTTTTAGTAGGCTGCTACTGGGGAAGTATAAAGAAAAATAGAAAGGGTATGGCACCGGAGGAAACAGCAAGGCATTGTGGGAATATAATATGAAATAAAGCACAATTCATTTATGTAATTATTACAGAGACAAAGTAGTCATACAGTAGTTAAAAATTATGCCATGATTCCCCAAAATAAACTTGTCTTCATGAAAGTTTTTTTCTTTTTTTATCTTTTCTACTTGGTGTTTTTATTGAAACTAGAATAAATCTAAACATATAAAGAAGTTAATAATTTTTCTAAAACACTATTCCAGGTTCAGAGTTTGTTTTGCTTTGGTTTTGTTGTCTTCTTTTTTTTTTCTCCATAACATCTTCAGAATGATTTAACCTAGGCATTGCAAGCGTAGCCACTCTGAAAAGAATTGCGTACTCTACCTTTATGCATATTAATCAAAGTTGAAAGACATATAGGTTTACATTTTCAAAAGCAGTCAATAATTCACACTGTGAGTGCTCCATTTGATATGCATAGAAAGAAAACACTGAGTATTAAATCAGCATTTAATATCAGGTTTCTTTAAGTGTGTAAACTTACCTACCTGACATCATTAATCGATTTTGGTATATTAGGCTGTAAATATTTACACTTGGTTTTAAAGTAATAAACAGTCGCATTTTCTGTTACCATACAAAAAATTATGGTTGAGACTTCCAAAAGAACTAAAGCATAATAGACAACCTTGGTTATATCAGCCCAGTCATTACAGCTAGAAACAATAAAGGACTTGGAATGAATTTCAGAAAGTAGACATGGGGGCTTCCACACCAACATTTTTGAAAAAAAGGACATCCACATTCATGTTGCCACTTCTGAAGTGTTGAAAGTCTTTCAGTAGCTGTTGTTTATTTCAGTTTTTAAAGTTCTTGATCCATTTTTTATGTTTCTGCATGGATACCAAAGGATTTTGGCCTTAGGGGATTTAAATATTTCCTCTACACAGGAGAGTGCATTAACCACCAGCCTCTCGATTTATTTTGCTATAGCCACAACACAGTCAGCAGAAGCTTTCTATGTCTTAGACCAACTAAAATTAGAAAAGCCAACCTTCAGATCTGAAATAAAGCAGCATCTTTCAAAGTTATTAGTGAGTTCAGACCTAATTGATACACATTGGTTATCTGTACACATCTCATTAACTCTGAGTCATTTTTCTTAGCTTTGGTTTCTCAGTCCCAGGGTCATGGAGGTACCTGCCCATCGCATGAGCCAGGTCCCTAACCCTGGGCTGGGGCTGAGATTTTGCACCTACCCCTGTGCGTGGTGCTTCCTACGGTTTTGCTCTAGCAACTCCTGCTTCATATGCTAGCACGCCAGGCGCAGAACTCTGTGTTTCATTACACATATTAGATCACACATGGGATTTCTGACTCTATTATGGGCCCAGCATTGAAATTCTTAACCAAAGCAAGTCCTTGCCCATGACAGTGCTGCCACAGTTGAGGAAATCCTCAAAGCACTGACCTCAGCTGGTAAAGCAAGGATTTAGCCTTATCTCAGAAGGACTTGCAGCCTAACCCTGTCAGCATCTGAAACCCCAAGGTACTGAAGCTTCTACTTTTGCAAACCCTACATATACCTAAAGGTGGATGGTTAAACCCACCTTCAGACTGCCCTTGGGCCACAGGGAAGTCATTAACACTCATATTTAGAGCAAGGGCACAACCTAGCACAGAGCCAGCAAGAGCTCCGGCCATGACACAGAGGCATGTCGGTCAGCACAGTGACAACCAAGCTGCATGTCCTTCAGCCAGGAGAGGTTCCCATCACCTAAAAACTGTACAGACTACTTGAGGAGAACGTCATGGCGTGTGTTATGAAGGGGGGAAGAAAAGGGTGTGAAAAAGTCATGCAACTATTGAGGGAAATACCTGCTGCCCTCAGCTCCACCGTGGCATGTGGAAGCAGCTTTAGCCCCTGTAGAAGTAGCAACTGGAGGATTATCTGCTGTATTTCAGCACTGAGAAAACAAGCACTGTATTTTAACTAATCCCTCAGATTTATGCCTGATTAGCAAGATGTTGTTGATGGTATGATTAAATACTTTCAGAATATATATGTAATCAACTTTTCACTCCAGTTTTGTTTGCAGAGAAAGTAGTAACTGCATAATGTCAGGAATATTCCTTCAAAACATGGCTATCAGTGAATTAAATAGTAGCAGCTTTTAAAAGCCTGCTCTTGGTTTAAAGGCATTTTTGCAGTCTAAAATATTTATTCCAGACTACAGTTTTAGAACAAGAATGAATTACTTCTGCAACTAAGTAGTTTATACTTTCCTTTAATTTATTTCATTTCTGTCATTATATTGTCCTTGAAACTATTTTCTGCCACTGTCAAACACTATAGCCTCAGGACAGAAATGAAAGTGAGATAATACATCTCCATGAGCTTTTCTGGTGAAATGTTTTTAAAAGTTTTCAAATGCAGACATTTGGATTTAAGCAGAAGATGAAAGAACAATGAAACTAGGAGATTAAAGGAACAAAAGCAATTATTTTAAATGTTATCATTCCAACATTCCAATATTAATCCTTGAACACTGTTATAATTGCACCAAATGATTTATATAAGTAACAGAAAAATTATTTTATGTTACTTCTCCTATTCCTCTGTGAAGAATAATGTCTTCTCTGTCAGCCTCTTTTCTCTTAATTATGGTTCCCAGAAATGTGTCACTGTGACATTTTTCTAAATATGGTCTTAATAAGCGGCTTAACTCTAACGGTTTAGTGCCTTGAAAACTTTCATAAGATTATCAAACCAATTCCTAAAAACATATAATGTATTCATTTTCAGAAACCAATGTAAGTTCAATGTGTGCTATTTTTCTATTTCAGAGATAACCTAAGTAGAACAAGCAAAACCACAAAGTAAGACTTGCATTGTTGGAATAGTGTGGGAGGAAGAGTGAGAGGCAGAGATTAGAAGATTTATGCTTTTGCCCTACTTCTTCAGAGCATTGTTATAGAATTTATTGATTGTTTATTTCTCATGTGCTAGCATTTTAGGAGATTATTTTTGGAATAATTTTTTACTCTGCTCAACCACTATTACATTTTCTGAACTGGAATCTCCATAGACTGACGTGTTTAGAGGTAGAGTGTCTGGCTGGCTCAGGGAAGCCATGTCTTAGATTTCAAGAAACATGATTCAGACCTCCTCCATTGTTTTGAGTGTTGCAATGTTTTC
Source organism: Fulmarus glacialis (assembly GCF_000690835.1). Classification (NCBI taxonomy): domain Eukaryota; kingdom Metazoa; phylum Chordata; class Aves; order Procellariiformes; family Procellariidae; genus Fulmarus; species Fulmarus glacialis. The sequence goes on from NW_009208720.1 coordinate 20,100, forward strand.
TTTACACAGAGTTACCCTTGCATGTTTGTTCACCGTTTTTTTTCCTCCTTGCTTAGCACTAGCAACTTCATCAGCCCCTTGCAAAAAAGCAGATAAGCATGGTTCCTCCTTCAAAGACTCCATAAAACAGACACAAACAAGAGGTGTTTCAATGACAGATGTTTTACTACTTTAACTCACTTCCAGTTGTTGGCTGAACGGAGGCCTTTCTGTTATTTTGATACCATTTCTGATGAGCCAGAAATTAATATATGGTAAGTGGTTTATTAAGACTGGCACATTCGTGTAGGAGCAGAGAGCACAAGCCCTCGTCCCCATCCCTAGGACACGGCAGTCTGTTTGTGCAGACAGGATGGGGGAGCCTGTTTATTTTGTTGATCTTACCACAATACATTTTCCTCATCCAAAAGGACCTTTGCTATGCAATGCTTCTCCTAAATTACCACTTCAGCCTCTTAACAATTTCCCTACCAGTGATTACTGTCACTACTGAACAAGAATATCAGGCAGGTTTCAATCTTTTCCAACGGTGGTTGGGTATCTGTAAACCAGCAGCAAGCAGTTCAGCTTACCTGCTCTTATACAGGACTTAGCTGCTTACTTTTCAGCCTACCGACACAGGGAGGGATATTATATGAGTTCGTGTGTATATATGTGTGTGCATGTGCGTATGCTCACACCTTTAAATACAAGAAAATTCTAGTGCTGCTCAAAATTGTTCAGACATTGCTGGTTTACTTGCCTTACACAAACACATGGACACGCAAACATCCACATTTATCTTTATATAAATACGTGCATTTGCATATTCATGCATAGACATGCATTTTTGTACATATTCACAAAAAAGTTTTTTAACTGCAAGTGCATACATTTAAAATTATGATTAATTGCCATATTATTAAAGTGCTTGAAAAGATATAAAATGTAGTCTTGAAAGCAACTACTGTCTGCAAATGCAATTCTCCATTATGTCAGCATGCCTTTTTCAACATTTTCTTACAGTCTCAAGATTTTATAAATCACTGGCAGCAAGTGTGCATGTTCTATATACCGAAAACAGTTTACCCACACAGATGGATGTATGTGTATGGCGCTGAATCACATAAAATATTTTTCATGAAGGAACACATAAATACTAACCAGTATTTTTCAAACACTTTTCCCACCAACACAAGAAAGAGTTATACCAGCATTATTAAAAAACATGTTTTAAAGAGAAAGAAATTCAGGCAAAGAAATCTTTTTGAAAGTGCCTATTAAATTCGAATAGCTCAGGAGCTGGGCACCCAGCTGGGAGATGCTGCCTTTTAGGAACACCTACCTATAACTGTCATTGACCTTAGCAGAGACTGGGGGTGCTTAGTGTCACTGGGAGAAACACTGGAGAGGCCACGAAACAAGAATGTGCCTATAAGAGGTTTAGAAAGTGCCAGCAGATGGCATGCATGAGTCCACAGCAGTGTTTTTTTCATGTGTGGGGGGAGACTTTTGAAACAACAAAACTTTCTTGAGTACCCCAGATGACTTACTGTGCACAACTTTTGAAGGTTACTCTGAAAGACGTTATGCTGGGTAAGGAAAAAGCGAAATAACCCCAAACTGATGAATACATTTAGGAAAGGATTTGCCCGAGTCATTAAAAAAATATACCTCTGCAATACTGAGAAAGCTCAGTTCCTATTACAGATAGAGATTAAAGACGCTATTTGTGTGCACTTCTTCTTGATCTTCACACTTGTCTTCTGTGTTAGAGTTTTATAAAACCACATTAAAAACATCAGCATTGCAAAAAAGGATTTAAAAGCAACTTGTCTTCTGGAAAATGTTTGTTTCATTGATGTTTGAGCTTGCACAGAAGAAGTAATAGAAACTGCATCTCTGATCACTGGAAAATGGATCCTTGTCAAAGGCACTAAACGTCCTAATGGTGTGATACTATGTCTTGCTCTGTCTCACTGCCAGGCTCAGCTATAGAAACAGCATAATTATATGAGTAGCAACAATTCCCTTATCTAGTATGAACACTTGCTACTGTTAACCGCATTTCAATGTGCTGAAGATGAAGCAGAGAATTAAAATTTAAGCTGAGTTTGTTGGGTCTTTTAATCCAAAGGAGGTTGTTTTTCAGTCAGGTTTTGGGTGTTTTTCTTTTTTTTTAATTTTACACCTTTCAAAATCTGCCAGCCAGCCCCGGAGCAGGTGGTGTTAGCAGAGCCAGGAGCTGCTGCTGCCCCAGGGCATGCCGCCTGCCCTCGTCTGGGCACTCTTTGGTTCCCTGCAAAAGTCTCTCCTGGACCTGCTAAATTTCTGGTTTGCCTGACTTCTTGTGCCACTGCCATTACCATGACCTTGGGATGTGGCATTTGATAACTAATTTTTTCATATAAACTCAGCAGAAGATTCTCCATTTCTGCCTCTCATTGCCCCATATTTCCCAAATGTAGACATTACTAGTAAATCAGTCCAGATATCCTCATGCTATTCTTAAAGATAGTCAACTAACTTCCCAAAATTCCTGATCCAAAGCTTATTAATGTCAATGAAAATCTTCTAGAGAAAACACTGAATGCCATATGAGGCAACCAGAATAAGCATCTTCTAATCCACCAAACCCATGAAACTATTGTGAATATCTATATAGTGAAGTAGTTGTAATGATAATAGAATTAGTGAACTTTTGATATTAGAATATCTAGTTGTTTGAGTATGACTAGCAGTTATTTCCGAAGCATCTGACAGAATCTCTGAAATAACAAAAACCTCTGTAGAAGGCAAAAAAGAAATACATTTGAGTTAGAGTAGGGGAACTGGAAAAAATCCAGCTAAGAATGATGACTCAAAATTCATTGTATATCGAACAACCTAATTACAGTGATTATGTTTTTTGTCATCGCAGAGTTGATGAATATTTTCCAGAGCAAATGGAAATTTCCATCCCACAGTCATTGTAGTTGTCTAATATTGCTGTATATTAGTATCTTAGAGCACTGTGATAGAGTCAAATATAAACAGATTACTGTAGACAATCACCAGCCAAAAACAACAAAGAGGCCAGATTATATCTAGGCCTTCCGATGATCAAAGCTTTAATACGCTTTATATGCTGTTTCATAAATAATGAATGTGAAATGGTTGTGGCAGTAACATCAAGGCTTACATATTTTTGTAGTAATTATTTCAAAATTAAATATAAGTAAACATGTTTAAAATTACTGTATTTATTAAATATGAAGCCCAAAGAGCCAAACACAAAGAAATAGCTAGGAGGAGATTTATCATCTGTAGGTCACTTGTATCCTATTTGTAATGATTCCTTTCCTGCACTAAAGAGAAAAGCTAAAATAATTTCATAACAGTGTCATCTAGTAAAAGATAACCCTTTCTTTGGAATTATTTCTAATTTGTTGCAGAGCTTCAGAAGGAAATATGCCAGCACCAGGATTTATTTTCCCCTTTTTGTTTCATACATGTTGATTTACGTATTTTGCTGGTCTTGTTTAAATAGCATACCATCTTCCGTGAACTAAAGAGACTTTATTAGCAGCAATGATACCACCTGTTCAAACTGGAATACATAAAATTCCTTATTATTTCACATCACAAAATAGGCATCCTTATCTCTGTAAGCTATGCAAGTAAACAACATCTAAGTTTGAACATTCAACTTGCTCATATTACCTTTACCTGGACTTTTAAAGAAAACTAAAAGAAAATTAAGATGATAAATTTTCAATGCCCTGCCAAAGAAATTCAGGTGAAGGTTCAATAAACTTAATCATCTTTTCTGCAATAATGAGGAATTAATACTCAAACCATCTACATTTGATGCACTTTATATTCAGCAATGTCATTTAAACCTTAAAACTGCAAGAATTATGGGAGCTCTCAAGCTAATATTGATCTAATGCCTTCAGCTCAGTGACAATGTCAATTACTTTATCTTTTTTTTTAGATTATATGGGAGGCACCCATGCTGGTAGAAACAGTACATGACAGAAAGGTCCTCCCACCAAAACTGAAAAAAATTAATTCCTGATTTCTTTTCATCACAGCTGATTCAGATTTTAACTCAAAACATTTATAGGTTTTCCTCAGGGAAAACTAAGAAACAGGTTACATGTGTAAACTTTAGACTATTTAAGGAAATTGGTTTAAGCTTTAATTAAAAATCAATTTTCATTTACTTTCTATTTTTATGGTTAGAACTATTGTTCCCTTCCCAGTTGTTTCCGTTTTAGGATACTATAACCTACCTATCACCAGCCAGTGCAATATCTGCATTATTCCATTCAAATTCAGCACCTGAAAATGCTTATGGTTTTTATTCCTTCTTTCAGTCCTTGCAGAGAAATTAAAGAAACCCAGGATTGCGCTCATTGTTTGCACTGTATAATTTTCTTTCTTCATTTAATACCTCCTTGCTATTGTATGTCAGCCCTCTGCTAAACAAAAATATCTCCAGGTGTAGATCGCATACTTACCAGTTTATCACAGGAAAGTTTTAGGGAATAATGGTAGGGCAGTGGTCTAATAAACTCCCACAGTGCACTTCAGCTGCCTTTATCTAAGGCTACACTATGCAGATTCTCTACAAAATATGGGTCAACGCAGCATATGTGAAAGATGTAGCAGGTATCTGCCTGAGCACCCCACTACCACGTTGGAGGCACTTGTCTCCTGCTTTCTCAGCACCTTTCTGAGTGCTCCACAAGGCAGGCCAAGTGCCTTCTACTGCTCAGACAGTGCCCAGCCCGTTATGCATATTACCAGAAACAAGTCTGTATATTAGCAGCCTGTTTACATGTTGGCAGACCAGCTACAGAAAACAGGTTTTAATTTCCAGGTGTTCGTTGCAACAGGGCAAAAAGGCGTTGATTGACCCCAGCCTGTTTCCTCAGGGCCAAGAAAATTCTGAGAGTGGTGTCTAAAACAAGTCCTCTAGGCTGCAACTGTTTTAAACTGATTAGACATTTATTAATAACATGCTTGTAAGTGTAACGTCAAAGCTGAACCAAAAGATAGTCCAACAGATAATTTTTCCTCAAACCGACATTGAATCTCAGTCTCTCCTTCTCAACAAGAATCAGGACAGAAACAAATACGTTGCCTGGTTGGGATGGGATGAATTTTTCGGTATGAAGGTCTGAAAAGTTTTCCGGTGCGGGGACTGGCTGGTGCTGTGAGGATGCGCCTCTGTAGCTTTGTGGGGATTTCTCATGGTGGCCCACAGAGTACCCAAATTATTGCTCCCAGTGGCCCTTTATATCAATTTCTGATCTCTTGTGCTGAGTAACTGTGTGCCCTGGGAATGCCTCCAGAGCTGATGTGTCCACACCTTGGTTAAAACTCCTTCCTTCAGGCCTGTCACATGGCACCTTCTGGTTTAAAATGTTGTATTTTTCAATGAGAACCACCGAAGCACAACATCCAGCCTGTCTTCACGTCCTGGAAAATGATGATTGAAACGAGAGACCACACATCACAGTCTCTGAGGCAACCTATGAACATTTAAAGATGTTATGCCAAGAAACATGGGCCCTTCTTGGAGGGAAGGGACTGTGCTGTCACTTCCACCACATATGTGAGAGTTTGGACATACTGGATCTGTCTGACAGCAGGGATGAAAGAATGTGGCTTGTCCTTGTTGCCTGTCCATTGGCAATACAGGGGATATATGGAACTGGCTTCATATTTCTGCTGTCATTGGCTTTCTTTTACACAGATGCGCATATTTCTGTTGGCTCCCTGTGATGCATTAGCCATCAGTCCAAGGAAGAACAGCTCTAACCAAAATGAAAATTATAATGCATTGAGAAATGTCACAAACGAGACCTTTCTCTAGAGGTCTCTTGCTAAAATTTGTTCCAAAAAACATACCAGTGCAACAAGAACAGAAGACGTCTCACACAGTACAGCTAAGCAGAGCATACATGTGATGACACCTTTAAAGGGACAACTTAGCTATTTAAATACTTAAGTCCTTAAAATCTCAGATAATATGTACTGTTGTAAGTATACAGCTGGGTGTATTCCTCCTAAGATCCACAGCAATACCTTCTACTGCCACTTGCTAGTCATCCAGATACATTGTCTCTCACCTTCCCCCTCTCTCTCCCTGTCTGGGTTAGAAGAAAACAAGCATCACTGCAGCTGGTCATTGTTTCCAGTCCTTTTAGTGACCTTTGATGTCCATTTAGTTCCTTTGAAAGAACAGCTGCTGCATATATTCCAGTATCACTGGTATAACAGTTTGAGATTGATAATCATGTCTTCCTATAGGGGTCAACCTTGGAAAAAAACCACAAATAAATATCTTGAAAGCTGAATGAATTTATGTTGCATACAGCATTACAGAAGATGTCCTAGGGAGTCCCCTGTGAAAAAATTGTCCTGAGAGATGTGATACAACCGAAAACATTGGAGGAGAAACCTAACAGCTGTTTTACATGAGATTAGGAGTTAAGACTTCATTAAGGACTCTTACCTGTAGAGAGGTCCTGCCTATATTGAATAACGTGTTTGTTGCCTTGAAGAAAACAGTGTGTCATTTTAACCACTGTAGGTGGAGGAATGGCTCACCTGCTTAGATGTAAACTTTTCCCCAGCTGATGACTGGAATGATAACTCATGGGTTTGCTGATGATCTGGAAGAACCTATCCTGAAGTCAGGTAGTGGAGTATAATTAATAAACTATATGATCCTGTCGTCTGTTGGTATGTTGGGTACAAACCCACACAGCAAGGATCAGGTTTTCTTTAATTTAATTAAGGAAGGATTTCATGGGTTTGTTTTTGGTTTAGTTTGCTACAGATATCATTGTTTTATAGCAAACATTTCACTAATATTCATTTATTTGCTGATTTGATTGTAAATAACAGGAGCTATTGTCCTGTAGGTCATAATGGGAAGTGCCTCCTGAGAGCAGCATCTCAGGTACTGAGTGGTAGCTACTCTGTGCAGCAGGGATTCAGCGACAAATTCATTGTTTGCCTTAAAAATTACTGTAAGAGGGTTTCATGCTTCTCAGACCCCGGGTTCTGGAGAATAACTGTGGCAGTCCAATAAAATCCAAAGGGTTTTGTTCATCTGTAATACAAAAACCAAACAAACTGATGCTACCTTTTGTTATGTAGAAGTGCTGGCTTGACAAAGTGATCAAGCCAGGGGATGCTGTGATCAACAAGGAAAACTTCCACACTCATTTTGATTTTTTTTCATTCAGACCAAACCAAAATAGTGAAGAAAAAGATGAAAGTAATTATTTCTAATTCTAGTGACCATGGTATCATATCTTTCACCTCTAAAATTAGGTCACATTCAAGTGTTTGTTACTTACAAATAACTGAGAGTCCATCACTGTGGCAAATGCAGCATTTCTCTTGGCAGACCAGCAATCTTTGTTTCTAGCAGCACACGTAAGTAAGTATCTCCTTAGTTAAAAAACAGCTAGTGCTTTTATCTGCTTGTTTGACACAGGTGGAGTGTCTACTTCTAAACTAACTCACACTTTAGAAGATTGTAGCATACTGTCATCTCTGCTAAAGAAAACCTGTGTCCAGTATTGGCAACTGCCACAACGTTTCTGGTTTGCCTTTGTCAATCTTGGATTTCTACTAGTGCAAAACTATTCTTGGTGACTTTGCTGATACCGCCACAAATATTTTTCTTTCTGATTGACTCCAGAGGTTTGTCAGTGTCTTTCCTCCATTTTATATACTGACATAAGTACTCCTTGCAACAGTTTTTCAAGACTTGATGTCCCTGAGAAGCAGTAATATCTAAATGACCCTCTCCCTTTCATGCACTAAGAGTACCATGCCTTTACTTAAATAAATTCATGTGGAATTGCTACCTCCTAATTTTTATCACGGTATGTTAATGCATTCACATTTGCTTGACTTCTTCCTCTGGAGCATGGTACATGGATTAGCAACATGTCTTACACAATTCTCCGATTGCAAGCATTGGCTTTGTTCACTTTCTTTGGAAATGCTTCTTGGGCTGAATCTACATTAAGTAATAACAAGGTGACTATATCCTCTTTTGTCAAATATTAAATGTAATTATCAATAAAAAAAAATCTTGTATTCTTTTTTATCTATGGGTCACTCAGTTGCCTTATCCAAGATTCCAAAAAAACTAGGCAGCAGTTAATTAAGGGCCAAATTTTGTAATCTATACTTTACAGTAAGTTTCTATATCACATGGAGATGAAATAAAATCTGTCTAACTATAGAATAGCAAGACAGTCTTAGTTCTGTATTCTCTGCTTCATTATTCTGTAAGGCCATCTGTAAATAAATGCACCTAATGCTTTTTAAGTTGTGAAATTTTTTAGCTGAGTGGGTAATACATGAGGGATTTAAGGGCAGCAAGTACTACTGAATCTACAGTCTGTGATAGTATCTTCTGTAACACATTATCCAGAAAACTGCCCTAATCCGTGAAATATATATTTGTGTCCTGTTATTGTGCTGTTTTGCTTACTATGTCTTCATGGAAACGGAATACAGAAATCCATCTCTGACATTACCTGTTAATGACCTAGACATGCTCAGAAATTGATTTATAGTCCTGTGATGTTTTTTATCCTATTGTCCTTATGTAAAGCCTCATACATGGGTAACCAGGGTATCTCACTTCAGCTAGAAAGTGTGGGTGAGTCTTTTGGAGACTAACAATGAGTGCAATTTTGCTAACTAGAAGATGCGTGTCATGCACGCCATTTCCCATGGAAGGATGTGGCTGCTCAGTCAAAGCTTAGTAGAGTTCATCTCGTTGTGTAGCAAACTGTTCCCATTACCATTATATCAGTCCTGAAAAATCTTAGCTAGCCAGTGTCTCCTTTCATTGCTTTTATTTGCAAAATTCTGCTCAGTCCTCATTTGCACTTCTCATATCCTACCCAACACCTTGCCACAGACCAACCCTTCTTTCAGATCTTTCTTTTTCCTTTCTGTATGTTGCAGCGTTCCAGGCTGGGGTTTTTGTTAGTTCTTTAGTCAAACAACGCTGAGAATTTACTGCTTCATTGAGAGTCTCTTCTGTACATACATATTATGCCTGAGCTTGCCACTTCATGGATATCAGCAACTCATTCATCAGCCTTGCAGGGAGTTTTGGTTTCTCCCAAATGCTGTGTTGCCCTATATCATTCTTTTCATACCATTAAGTGTATTGACTTCCTTTTACGCATGAAAGCTGGTCTATTCCTTCTAGCTATATCAGCTGCTTTAAGAAAAAGTTCTTACTCCCCCTAAAAACCTCCTCTGCTCTTTAACCAGCAATGCTAATTATGCCAGAGATTGTTTGGATGAACCTTTTAAATGTAAAAGCTTTGGGAAGATGTATATACCAAACCTATTTAAATAGACCCTACTTCTTTACAGTATTACAAGTTGTATATCTTTCCCTGCCTCTGAGACTAGCATTTTTCTTCCTATTTTTAGAGATTTTTTTTGGAGAGGGAAAGGCCTTCAAAATGACCATAATATTTTAACTTCTTCCTGTAGTCAGAGTAATGAGTGCTGGAAGGGCTGAATTCCAGCAGAAGTGGTAATTTTTATCATCAATGGTGCAATTTCATCTCTCCTACAGACATGGGATTTTGTCTTTCTGGCACTTTCTCACTCTCTCTCCTAATCTCTTATTTTCTTCTAACCAGGAATTCCATGGTTTTTCAGTGGAATATATTCAGTGCTGCAGAAAGAAAAAGACATATATTATATTATATTACAACCTCAGCCCCTTTCACTAGCAGGGAATGTCATTTTTGATACATTTCAACACTTTCCACATACAAGTATGCTAAGTGCATTTTTTGGGGGGGGGTGTCTTATATATTTATTTATTATGTAGATGAAAGAAAAGAGGAGAGAAGGAAGTGCTGCTTCATGCAATATGGTCTGCAAAGCTGAACTGTTGTCATAGCTGGTATCTCATTTTAACTTTGCAGGTCTTGATGAAAAAGGATCTGAGTTCAGGCAGTTATTGAGCGTATGCTCCAGTGACTGCCAGATTGATGCTTCTGTCATACAAGAATGTGACAATAGTTGCTATGGGTTTCCTGATTCACTTAATTAGATTTTTCCCTGTATAATTAGCACATCTTTAATCTGAACTTCAAACTATGTCACCAATTTATTTTGAAATTAGAGAAAGTGTTGGAGAGGATTTTATTCCTCCCATTTCTTGTAAATGTCTGTGCTAAGACCCACGAGGAATATCACAGACCAAAATTGTTAAGAGGTCAGTATGTAATGTGGACACAGGCTGTTTGACCTAGTTTTGGCTGTGGCTCAGACATCTGAGCTCACTGAAGAGCAGCTGTGAGGCGAATCTCTCTTTGTTTCATTTCTCAGGATCGAGGTGAAGCTAGTGGGAAAGATTGGGTTAGCTTTGCAATTATATGAAACAGCTATTCAGTTCTAGAGGTCATCGCAGACACAAAAGTATTATCATAGCACAGGAAGGACTGGCTCACCATACAGGGAGGGAAGGAGGAAAGCAGCACTGCAGAGCAAAGAAAGGTACATATGCTGTACGAAACTTTGTAAGTCATTTTATTCATATGGGTAACCACAGGAATTCAAAAGCCTTTGCTTTGTCCAGTAAAGTTTCTATCCTTTCATGGGCTCTTGCAGAACTATTGTAAAACTATCAAAAGTTTAATTTAAAAAAGCCCTCTTTTCATACTACACAATATACTACACAGTTATGACAGGGATGCTGTTGGGGGTATTTGGCTGAGGTGGTGTAGTTAAGCTGGACTTCGCTTTATAAATCCCCAAACCTTTATTTTTATTTATTTTTAACATAAAATTTGTTGCTGCTTTAAAGTTAAACAGGATAACATATGCAAAGAGAAATTTGTCATTTTGAGAGGCTTCTGAAAAACATGTCAGCACTTTGCATTAGCTGAAGCTTTGCTTTGTGCACTGCAGCAGCTCCTTAAAGATTTCCAATAGGCTGCTGCATGCCAATACTTTACTACAGAATTGTTTAAAAGCACATTAGCATTAAGATACATTTCAGTGGAGTGGGAAGGGGCTAGGAGGGGTTACAATGCAGTTGTGACATCCCTGTGCATGATCTGAACCAACATGCATCAAAGGTTGAAGCATCCTCAGCGCTCCTTCAGGCACCACGGTCCCGTGGGCTCTCTAGTGTCCCTGGAGCGGGTGCTGTCTGCGCTGTGCCACTCATTCAGCCTCCTCGCACCCTCCTGCTTTCCCTTCCTTTGCAAACACACACCGTACTGAGCATGATTTTTCCTCTGCCTTTATGGCGATGGAATCTCAAGTGAGCAGCCTTTAGGATGGTGCTCCATAACACGCCGTCGGTCCGTACGCAGACTTTCCGATGGGAAGTGACAGGGAGCTCTGCTTAAATGCGGATGCCACAAACCAGGCCAGGTCACAAAATTTGCCTACACTTTTTTCTGTTCTTCCTGGAGAAAAAGAGATGGCAATAAAGAACTTTCTGCCATTTCAAGATATCAGGGTTTATAACCCTTTCTTGTCTCTCATAGAAAAAAGTACTAAAATCACTTTTGTAGCACAGGTTTATGCCACTGCTGGCTGCTTTTATAAACACCACTGACTAAATTTTCATTAATCCAGAACTATGATTTCAAAGCAGAAACACTGGAACTAATGATGCTTAAGTAAACACAGATGGCCTTGGTATTCATTTGGAGAAGAAATGCCAAGAGATTTTGTGAAAGGCAAAAGGTAAAATAAGTTGACAGATTTAGGATGTCTTTTCTTTAGGAAGTTGTTTTGCTTGTGTGCCTTGAAACATATTGATATCTTCAATTCTAATGCTATTAATTTAGTATCATTGCACATACTGCTCCGTAATGGGGAGCAACTTGTGTCAGTCCTTATTCCTGTGAACTACCACTCCCAATTACGTTCTCCAGCTATTTAGTTCCCAAGAATATCTTCGAAGTTTGATAATAATATATGTTGTCAGTCTATTAAGTCGATTTTACGGGATCCAACACAACCAGCGCCTGCTTACGGGAGGCCTGAAGACTACTTTGGGTCTCTGTGAAGGCCATTGGATATCCGCCTTCTTTTATGGTTGACCTTGAAGGAGAGTTCAGCTTAGTAATTTATGGCAAACACCATCCAGGAAGACCCATTTGCAAGATTCACTGTCACTTAGTGCTAAATGATCGCTCCTGACTCTGAAGACAATCTGAGTCCCTGACAGGGCAATCCCATAAAAAATATTGCCTGGCCGCCCAGGTGTCTTTTCCAATTATCTGGAGTAGAAATTAATACTTTTAAAAGCTGCTAGTTTTTGAAAGGTTATTACAATTTATTCCAGTAGTTTCTTTTACACATTATGATGAATTGGTTTATTACGTCGTTATTTTCCATGTCAGCTTTTTAGAAGATTGAATCATAATGTTGAAACATTAGAGTGAATGGCAAACATATTATTTTACAGCTGAGTAATATATTTCCTCTAAAAAATTGTGCTCTGTTTTTAATAACAGGTAATTTTATGATTATATTGCTTAATGCTGTTTTCCCACATTATTTATTTCTATGTAGTAAGGGCTGGAGAACTTTTTAAGATGTCACTGATAGCTTGGACAGGACACAAAATATATGAAAGTACAATAATCCAAATTGTGAACTGTGCTTGGAAGTATAGCAATTCATGACTTCTCAATATCAGTTTAATATATGGAGCAGCTCCAGGGAGAATAAATGGTTAGCCTCACTTTAGTGGGCTTCTAAATTTAGAAGCAAGTTTTTTTAATGTCATGTTTTCTTCTTTGATTTTTTCTTTCTGTGGTAATCTCTGGGTGCTATTTTTGTTCCCCAAATCCTCTCCAGCTGATCTATAAAAGGACGGTAATTAGCATTTTAATGGGAATAGTTGAATCTCACTGTTTCCCTACCTATTTATGTAGAGCTCAGCAATACTCAAAGACATAAGAAATTCATCATTTCATTTTCTTTTTTTTGGAAGCTGGGAAAGGGGAAGCCAAGATGGGGGAGCAGAAGGAGCAAAGCTAAAACTCCCATCCTTTTTGACACTGTATCTGCATGTAGAATAGTTTCTTTTTCCAGCATGAATTACAAATTTTTGGCTCTCTATCATCAGTTCTGCAGGTGGCTGAATACTTTGAACTCCCATTGACTTCTTTCACAGCACAATAAAGTTTCCATCCTGAGGTGCACAGCAATGCCCCATGTATTTTTTAATTGGAACAATTATCTCAGAATGGTTTAGTACAAAGTACTATTTCAAAAAGACAATTTCCTGTAGGTAAATGGTGTCAATTTCAAAAGTTGCAGGTTACTGCTAATGAGTCTCTGACACTATTTTTCAAGCAAGCGCATGTATAGATAAAGATTTGGAACTCAGCCCAAATGTTTAGAGAGTAAGACACCTACAGCTCAAATAGTCAGATAATGGCATCAAAAAAAATCTTCCCCTCAAAACCAGAACTTCTTCCCCTTCGCCGTCAGAAACTCTTCTTCTGTTGGCTGTGTGAAGGGCAACCTGCCATACAATCCGAGCACCTCACAGATATTACTGCTTTTCATCCTCCATTTCATTAGGCTGATTTGCATGGCAGCGTGGAGGGTAACGCCCTGATGAATTTATCTTCTGTGTGATGTAAAGCAATAATTTAAGTTTATAATATGTAATGTTTGGATTCCTGCTTCGTGCCTTAGCCACAGGTCCTATGTAATGCAACAGTTCACAAAAGGCAGTATGGTTTTGTGGATAAGAAATAGATTATATTGCAGGAGAAGAGGGCACGGTTCCTGGCTTAGCTGGGACAAGCTGGTGGGGATGTCTGTGTGACCGTGGAGCTGATCTGCCTTTGGGCCCCACAAGGAGGTGTGTTCCCCCCACCTTATCCAGATTCCTCTGCGGGACACCCCGAGGTGTGCCATCCCCTTCACCCTCCACAAGGTTCAGATATGGACTTTGTGAATATTCACACGATGTTGCTGAACAGTGCTGAACTGTGTGTACATCATGAGGTTCCTGGTTTTACCAGACCACAAATCAGTAAATCTGTGGCTATGTTGACCAGTCTGTTCATTCTTAAAAGTAAATGCTTCCGGGCTCTATTCAGTATATTCCCTAGAAATGCTGGTGGAGATGTGTTAGGAAAGATGGTTTTCCCTAGTCCTATAAATATTTTTCCCACTTTATCATATTAATATCGATGATAAAAGTCACATACCTGAAATCCAAATCCACGGAGGAGCAATTTCCAGATATTTCTGGTTAAAACACTGAGACTATAAATAACAATATATATATAGCAGCCTCTTGTTTTTCTGAATATTAAGATTTATTTCCCCTGAAGATAAATATTGACCTTGGCTTTAAATTGGTCAGAATTAATCTTTCTGGTCAATAAATCTTGGTATTCCCTTCCACAGAAATCAATACCTGTTTAATATATCAGATTATTGAATGAAATTAATAAATTTAGCTCTGCATGAAGATTTTCATAAATGGTGAACAGCCCAAATTTAGGAGGCTTCAAAAAGGCTCACAACATACTGTATGGACTATTTCAGTTTAATGTTAAGAAACCGCTGAACTGTGCATTAAATAAATTACTGTATTGCTCAGAGAGTTACAGTAAGGTCTATTAAGTACTTATTTAAAGACTTGGCAACAGTGAACAACAATAAATAATTCAAGTAGCACCTCTAATCTTGTTTTCTTTCTCCTTAATTGGTTTTACAGCATTGTTTTGACATTTACCCTTGAATTTAAAAAAAAATACTCACAAAGAAGAAAATGCATGCTGTGCACTAATCCAGCTGCCAATTGAGTACTTACATATTGATGCATCAGAACAGCAGAGGAGCTCCACTCTGTCTTCAGAGCTGGCAAAGCCCATTACTGGTGTGAAGCATTATGGGTTTCTGGGCTTGCAGAAAAACTGAGTTGAAGAACTGTTTGTTTATACAGGTGCACATGTTCAAACACAAGGTTATTTAAAAAATATAGAGATATTGCATCATCATCTCAGTGAGACTCCAGAGCAAATACATAAGAGACCGTGTCTGTTCTAACACTTAGGGAGGCATCTAGATGCCAAAAATTTGCCATGAAGGACAGGTGGATCCACAAGAGCTCAACTGCTGGAAAATTCAAGAATTAAAGAAGGAGAGCCAACACTTTTGCTGTCCAGGTTTCCCCCGCCTGTTGAGAACTCTGGAGTGATTCTAGCCTTCTGGGTTTGAATTCAAAGGGACTGTGTCAGGTCATACTTGAACTCGGCTTTTAGAACTGGAGAAATTGTTGGGTTTGTTTTTAATTAAGTTTACAGAAAATAAGACATAATTTGGTTTCTGCAACATTTTTTCAAAATTTTGTGTCTAAAATATTTTGCGTTTATTGGCCTTTTTATTCAAAATGATAATATTTATAGATAGGATTTCTTTCAAATTCTTTTTTACTGAAGAGAAGAGAGAATAAGGAAAGGAAAACCACATATTTTCCTTTCTTTGTGTTTTAATTTTGTTATATAATTATTTTTTGAGGATATGTAAGGTACAAGTTTGCATGTGTGTGTGTGTAGGTAAATAAACAGAGATATGAGAAACTAGATTATACTGGTCCGTTTTGAGCAATGTATGAATATATTCAAAGCATACATTTAGTGAACCCCAAATTGGTAAAAATATGGCACATACTTCTTTTAGATATGATATTGGCACCTCTTGGAACTTCAGATGGCAGTATTAACACTTTTGTCACATACATATCACCTCCATGCATATTCATATTGAGACTTCTATGCATAGCAAGCAATTTTTTTCTCTAACAGACACTGTATGGCTTTATATGTGTATCCACTGTTTAAAATATTACATTTTCCACCACATCCTTCTCTTTCTTTAATTCCAAAAAAAGAGATTTTTTTGAAAACAGCATTCTTACTCTGTACTAAAATATAAAAGTTAAAGACAAAGCAACCATTAATGAATGTAAAACTGAAGAATATATTTTTATTACCCAGAGAAAGGTGGAAATACTCTTCTCACCTACTTATAAGTTCTCATGCTCCTGGCCTTCCTTTTAACAGGACATATTTTTTTTTTTTAAAAAAGCTGTTTCCTTTGTATCTAGGCCATCAAGGTGTTCCCAGTGTGCAGAAGCCCTGCAATACCTCCCTAGAGAGATATTCCACTGAGTAGTGGAAGACTGCAGTAAAGTTGATATATTCTCCTCTGACAGTAATGAATTTCCTCTCTCTTTGTTGTGATATTTGGTTGAGGTGATACATATTCACACCTCGCCAGTAAGTCCAGACACTAAAGGTAAAACCTACTGCTCTTATTTCCCATTCAGTTTCCTACATTTGTCTATCAATAAACATCCTTGTGAAGCTTAATGTTCTTAACATATTAATTTGTTCAATATATACTAGTTATATTTAATATTTGACTCACCATGAAACAAATCTCATTAGTTCCATCTTTGTTTCCAGCCAGGTTATTAACAATTCATTACTAGGATAAAGTAGCTTTTATATACCATATTTAGCCATCCACATGCCAGGACTGCATTGCTAGCTCTGCTGATAGCCTGCCAAATGAATTGGGTTAAGTCACTTCACTCCCCTTACTCCGTTCCCTCATCAAGAAAGAGAAACATTTAACATTAAGTCCTTAGAGCTTGTTCTGTGCTCTGGGGAACAAACCCCCTATGCATTATTAAGATTTGTGTTGCAATAGTGCAATAGTCCCCCAGTAGAATAACTGGGTGGGATTCATCTCACTTGACACTGGCTGAAGAAGAACTATGAGTCAAGCCTGAGTTAGTTGGTTACCCATTAAGACCTGCTCTCTACAGAGAAAGGCAACTTTCCATAAGTGACAGGTACTATCTATCTCAAAATTGTATCATAGGCTGAGATGAACTGCCTTTGGGACGTACCTGTTACTCCCCATTGAGAGAGCCCCCATAGCTCGCTTAAATTTGAAACCTAGGGGATTAATCAAGTATCTAAATATATGTCCCTAATACATTCTGAGGTGCCCCAGAGTATCACAACTGTAAAAGATGGGAGTCCTCAGTCGTTCCTGTGTCATATCCGTTAGCACCATGCTTGTATCTTGAATTATCACAGAGCATCTCAATTGGCCTTAAATGCCTATGTCTAGGTACCTGAATTACTCTTCACATTTTTAGGGCACTGCAGTTGAAAGGATTCTTCCTTATCCCCACGTAGCATACAGCGAGTCTTACGCATAGGAGCAATGTTACAGCGTTTGGACAAGAGATGTCTTGAGAACATGCTTTCATATGCAAAAGCAATATTTCTTTGAAATTAAAAATATTGCTCTTTCATGTAAATAAATATTTTTTGTCAGTCAATTTTATGTTTATCCACACTAATATGCCACTGGTATTTAGCTTGCATTAACAAACTTAGTTGTGGTAGTAGGACTATAGTAATAACTCTGTGGTTTACACTCTTAAAATAATTATTCTGATCTGGTTTTATTTTCTTTCTTTTTTAAGAACATGTTCTGTCTGCAAACACATGACTTGTTTTCTAAAAGAGTTCTTCTTTCTCTTAAAAAAAAGGAAATCAAATAATATTGATCTAATTGTGCACTTACTAACGAGTGTCTCAGGAAAGCAAATAATTTGGGAAAAGGAGGTGACATGTTTGTAGTTTGGCCGTATCTGTTATCATCTTAATTTCATAAAACTATAGACTGATCTTGAATTTACCATGTATTTTATAAGCTCAGATGAACAGTTATGCAACCAGATCAGCTACCACTCAAGAAAGCAAAAGCAGTCAGCTGACCAGTCACTTAAATTCAAGAATAAATAAATCATAAACCTATAGATTTTGCATACGGTTTTAAAATAAATCACTACAGTGGTTTTGCTCTACAGCTACATTGCAGGCACTCTGTGGTTTGGGCAGTTTTGTCATTTCCTTTGAATTCACGTTTACCAATCTAACAAGTTCAGCTTTCATATCCTTAGCAAAACATCATATTGGGAGGTGCATTCTCTCAGATGGCCTAATTCAGCTCCCATTAAAGTCAATGAAATTACCTTGTTGGCTTAAGTGAAAGCTGAGTTATGTACTACACACAGAACAGCTGTGCAGGATCAGCTCAAAAGTTCATTTACCCCAGTATCCCATTGCTGACAAGACTAAATAAAGTGTGCTTATGGAAGAAGTCTAAGAAACAGGGCAAATACAGAATGATACTTTAACTTGTACCCTTGCTACTCCCACTAATTTGCATTTCAGAGACTTTGTGAGCTCTATGTTGTAATCACTTCACTGTGTTTAATAGTTTTTGATGGATTTTTCATTGAAAGTCTTCAATCTGCCTTTGAATCCACTCATACTTTTGAC
The DNA here is from genome assembly GCF_000690835.1 of Fulmarus glacialis. Lineage (NCBI taxonomy): Eukaryota > Metazoa > Chordata > Aves > Procellariiformes > Procellariidae > Fulmarus > Fulmarus glacialis. Next base: position 38,495 of record NW_009208720.1, read on the forward strand.
ATTCACAAAGAGTTCCACAACTGAATTATGCCTTATTTGAAAAAGTACTTCCTTTTGTTTATTTTAAACCTCCTAATGATAATCTCATTTGGTTCTGCCTAGTTCTTACATCCTGAAAAATAATGGATAATCAGTCTCTTGTTCAGTATCTCCACGCAATTCATAATTTTATAGACTTAAATCATATTTCCTTCTACCAATATTTCTTTTTCATCCTGAAGAGTTCTAGTTTATGTAATTACCCCTCACAGGGAGGTCATTGCCCAACCTTATCATTCTTCTTTGAAGAATTTTTAATTCTACTTTGTCCCTTTTGAAGTGACACAACCAGAACTATCTGCATATTTCAAGATGTAGGCACACCAGGAATGCACACAGTGACATAATGATGGTTCCTCTCTTACTATCCCTTCCTTTTCTACCATGTCTTTGTTATTTCAACTGCCCTGAGCATTAAGCTGACATTTTGCACAGAGCTATTTGCATCCATTTCTCCTGACAAGCAAGAGCTGATTTTCATAACCATGTTTAGTGTATATGTGTACTTAAGGTTGTTCCTACCAACATTTGTTTGCCTTTTTCAACATGGAATTTTGTCTGCCATCTCACTTTCCTGTAATTTGGAACCATGAAATTCATTCTGTAACTCTTCTCAATCAGGGTTTTTTTGGACTAACATGAAATTTTTGTTTAACTATTCAGCCTCACTATTCAGCTCACTATTCAACTCAGTTTCCAAGTTAGTTTTGTCCATGTGTAATGACAAGTCACAACAGAGACTCTTTAGAGAGATGTTTATTGCTCATTAGTGATTAAATCTGTTCATTGGAAAGAACCAGTATTTTGATGTAGTCCTTGAGTTGAAGTTTTACAGTGTACTATCTTCCCACCTGTCTGTGAAATGCATCCTCCGAGATGGGTCTCTGTGTGAATCCCAACTCCTCAAAGTTTCCTTTCTCTGATACATCCTCACCCATTCCCTCACCCCAGGCCAGTGAATATGTTTTCACATTTTTAATTTGGAATTAAACCAGTGTTTACTTCTTTCAATGGCAATTGTGAGCATTCAGGGATGATGCCCTCCAACCACCAAGGATTCCAAGTGGCCACAGTCCCATCCTCCAGCAAAGCTGGACTCTGTTCTCTGCACAGAGCATGCAGATTTTAGTGCCTCTGAGAGCCCTATTAGTACTGGCAACAGAGCTTGTCTGAGCAAGGCATTTGACACATTCTAGTCTAGGTGGTACATTTTGGGGTTTGTGCAAAACTGTTTCTGGTAACCTTTTTGAACAAAAGCCTCTCCTGTACCATATCTGTAAGTGCTCATATGAGTTATTATACAAAGGTATAAGTTTCAGATCAAAACTTGGATTATACAAGAATATTTTCCTTGCGTAGGTACAACCTAAAAGGTACATGCATAGCCAAGGCACAACAATTTTTCTGCATCTGCAGAACTGTCCAGATAGTTCCTAATACAGGCCACATGGAAGCCCATGCAGTAATTTAGGTGTGTAAAGGAAAATAGCATACATCAGTACAGGGAGTAGTAATTGGGGGTAAGGTGAGGCCAAATCTTGCTGCGCATGAAGCATTTCTCCATCTTCCAGAAGGAACTGTGGAGCTGAATCTTTTGAGTTAAGGAGTTGTGGAATAAGCAGTAGGCAAACTTAGTTCTGGGTCTTTCCAAAATATTTTAAAGCTTTGGATAAAGGTTTAGTTGTGAATACCAAATCATCAAGGGATTTAAATAGAAAAAGATATATGAAAAGTAACAGCAAGAGAGCTAGCATATCATATACATTACTTGGTGAAAAAGCACAGATATATTAGGTGTATCCCTGCAGGGAGCTGTGACAACAACAAAACCCTTGAAGTTAAAATACTATCTAACATGCTTTAATCAAAAGCCATGTGGACCTTTTGGATGCTCTCTTCCATCATTGCTGTGATTAACATCATCTGTTCTTTCTGGCAAGCAAATAAATAGATAACTAAAACATGGTCAGATGCTCTTGCCTGAAATGTGACAAATATGCCTTGCCAGCAGATGAGAAACATCTCTTTCCCAGGGATGGACCAAAGTCAAAAAGTTGTGAGGCTTTTTTTTGGTTTATATATGCATGTGAAATTTGGGAGTGGTACACTTCTTGAGTAAAAAACCATCATATATGTGAGTATGTCTCCTGAGTGAGAACATGTTTGGCTATGTGAATTACTTGATGAGATGAAAAAAATGGGGTTTATCCTTTTTTTCTGAAGAAAATGGGATTTACTTAAATATGCTGTCCATATTTGTCTGGCAGGCTCTTACGCCTTCTTATTAATTTTTGAACCCATTGACCAAACTTGACAGAAGGTAGAAGTCTCAGTGTTAGCTATGAAGAGAAAATAAATACTTCAATTAAGGTCTTGTTACAGTTGTTATTTGGATATATAAAGTGGCTATTTTCATGATTAGAATATTTTCTTTTACTGTGTGGAATGCTTGTGTGCCTGGATTAAAATGGAAAGTGTTAGAAGTCATAGTTATAATGAAAATATCAAGGTTTAATTGAATTTTGTTATCTGCTTAATTATCTGCTTTAGAATTATATTTAGAGTGTTATATTAAAAAAACAAACAAACAATTTACAGGTGTTTTTTCAAAACAAATCTCTCTATACATGGAGGTGAATATGGAAAGCACCGTGCAGGCTGCATGTTCTGTAGTGTCTCAGTGAAATTTTTACATCTCAAGGACAGCTAGATGTCCCAGGTGTGTTGTAGCATTTCCTCTGGGCTAGTTTATCCTTCTCTCCAACAAATTACACGATTGAACTGAGTACTCTACCTTATAGGTGCAAAAAGCAACAGCCACAAAAAAAATGAGAAGAAAAATGTTTCAAATTGGTAAGACTGTAATGGAGCCTGATTTAAGAACAGCCTTTATTAAAGGCTTCCACATATTTGCTGTGTTAGTACTACTGAAATACTATCAACTGAATACTGTATTTCTGGTAGATTGGGACATATTTTGAATTTCCTTTCATGTAAAGTATGAAACACAACTAACATACTACATTTCAGTGAAAAGAGCTGTCATTTTCTTGATAGTATGATGTGTGTGAGTTTCTGTTTAAAAAATGAAAACTTTCTTCCAAGAGGCTAGATATTGGCATATTTAAAAATGTGTACATTATAATATCCCCCCAAAAATACTCATTGTTCACCTGTTGGTTGTTATTTCAAAAAAAGAGGTCACAATTCTCATGATTCAATTTGTTTCACAAGCTAGATGTCAGACATCAACTTTCCATGGAAGAAAAGTTACCTAAAGATTGTAGATTATCTAATACTGGTAGTTTTCCTGCAGGCAATGAATTACATAGACCCACTTAATCTACCTTGGCAATTCCTATGTCCCTGTGTTTCTTCTAATCTCTTCGATGTAGCTTCATATCAATAGAAATCCTGAAAGTGTTGTCACTACGTGCTTTACACAAGAAAAGCAAATTTATAATTGTAGGATGACTGACTAACAGAGAAACAATGAAAAGCGAATGAAAGAGAGTTTCTTATGATAGGTATGTATGTGTGCTGCCCACGACAATGGAGCACATTAACAGCATAGTTAACAATAACCACTTAATTACTCTGTTTTCACAGGTTTTTTTACAGATGCTTTCACAGCAATCCTTTCAGATATCCTTTCAGATAACCTTGGTTCTTTTAAAATGCTTTTCCTTGAAAGCAAATATTCAGATAATTTTCTTTCTCAGAAAGCCCACACTGAGGGAAATGACTTTGCTCAATGCCATGAGGGATTAAAAAAAAGAATTTGCTTCATGCTAAGAGAAAGGACTTTGTGCTAAGGGATGAAGTCAGGAAAATACTCCAATGTAAGTAAAATACGATGGAGATAAACAAGGGGAATTCACTCTGTGATGAGGGAAGGGACTCAGCTTCCCCAACCTGTACAAGTGCAAACACCTTTTCAATTTGTAGATCACATATAAAATATAGTAGTAAAGGGAAAAAAAAAGGTTTTTAAGAGAAAATATTCATCTAAAAACTGCTATTGACAGTTGACAAGATTACATTGTGGAGTAAAATTGGGTAAGAAGTTTCAGGTGGAAATTTTGAGCTTAATATTTGGGGTAGCTGCAAATAATTCAAAAATTAACATAAGTTTTTTCTGGACAGAAAAAAAAAAAAGCAAAATTTATCTTCAATGCTTTTTAAACAGAATATTTCAGTCTTCCATGTGATTGTTCCCTATTTTTCAAACCTTAATACCAGAAAGTCAGTTCATGGTTTGGAGGTTGGGGGTGATCTGCATATTTGGAGTCCTCCCCAAGTTGTCTGAAGTCATGCTGAAACCAAATGAATGGTTTGCACACCTATAATAATTTTTAGTTTCAAAAAGCAGTTAATCATTCCCACTTCAATGGACTTGATAAATTGAATAGATTTAGAGCAGAGATGTGTTTTACTAGCAAAAGAAACAATTCTTTAATGTTGTCTCAAATGTAATCAGGAAGAGATGACAATGAGACAACCCTGCCTTATTGCCTACCCCTTTGTGGCTGCAAGTCACCTTGCACAAGTTTGATAAAAGACTGCATGAAATAACTCCTAGGCATATACTACACTCTGAAAATGGCAACACGATTAATTTTCATTTTATGAGCATCTTAGCACTCAATTCAGGTCCTATCCTCTGCCTCTGTGCGTACTTAGTTCTTTCATACTCACTCACTTACTCTCCTTGCTGCTTCTATACTTCTGCCCCTTTCTTTGCTCTTTCCATCATACATTCCCCGTGCTTTTTCCAATTTTTTGTTTTTTTTTAAGAGGCACAGTTCAATACTGGTTCTCATCTTGTTCTCTGAAACAGCTGAATTATTTTCACTATGAAGTTTCCCAATGCCCAAAACTGGGGCTGAAAAAGACACCAGATATAGAAAACTCAAGCCTGCTTCTTCAAAATCCGAGAAAGTTTGAAGACACAAGAAGCATGCTCTAGTGTTAAGAAATATCAGGAAATTTTTACTAAGGTCAGCAATATCTACCTCACCTCTAAGTCCTTTCTTTCTAGTGGAGCAGGGGACGTGCCTAAAGAGGTGAGAGAAAAGAAGGGTCATATTCAGGTGGTAAAAATGTGCATCTGTTGGACAAAAGACCAAATAACAACCCATTCATTTCATTGCTTGACTAATGCCAGGATTTCACTCAAAATCATTTCAGGCTTGTGATGCTGAATTATTTTTATTCATACTGAGTTCAAAGGGAGCTAATGACTCCCAGCCCCTTCCACAAGTAAGCATTAACAAATAAACTGGCCAGGCAGAGATAGGACCTACAGGAGAAATCCCTCTAGACAAGGTATCCAACTCTCTGGAGAAGAGAGGTTTGCCTCAGGGTTGGCACCCTGGAAAACAGCTGTCTTGGAAAGCTGAATACTCCTTTGTAAGCACAAGTGTTGGCATCAGGCCAGCTGCAGGGCTTGGGGTAGCTTTACCCTCGCCGGCAGTTGCCCTAGCTGCTGAGGGCTGCCTTCAGGTCCTCAGGATCCTGCTGCACACTTCTCTGGCTCACACTCCCCGAAACTGAAGAAAGGATAAAACCAATCCAGCCTCTTTTCCCCACCACCTTTGCGGGCCACTTACTGTGAAAACCCACATCACCAGGCGGGAGGAGAGGAGTGTTTCTGGCGGAGAAAAGACCAAGTCCCTTGCCTGAGGCTGGGCAGTGTGTTTCCTCAGAAGACATCCCTGGTCCATGCTAGAGCACCACAACCCCACCCCCTTCTGCAGCGACCAGTGCAGCCACCTGCAACGGACTGCCTGGGTGGCACCTGGGGTGACCGTGATGCTCTGCGGGAGTGTGTGCCATGGAACAGGACAGAGACACCTGGCTTCACTCTCGGGCGTCATGAGTGAGTGCAGCTCAACAGGTCTAATGGATGCAGGTTTGTCATTTTGTGTGTGCATGTGAGAAGGCCTTAGATAACACGTGCTCTCTCCGCAATAGAATTCGCTGGATTAATTTCTCTGATAAATTCAGACTATTTTTTTTTCCTTATATCTAGCAGGAAACGTAAGCTATTTTTTGTTCTGGCAAACACTAAATTGGTGAAGAAAAAAAAAAAGAAAGAAAATATTTTAGGTTTGCATGTTCTGCAGTAGCTGAAATTTTGAAAAATGTTTAGTAGCTTAAATCCCCAAATGGTCTGTCTTATCACTCAGCTGTAAAAGGCAATTGGAAACAGAAAGTTTCATACATTATTTAGCGCCTTGTAGATTTGTTATTTCCTGAAGGCCATTCTAATTTCATGATGCTGTTCTGTTTGCTAGAATTTTCTCAGTGTAACTGTCTTGAAGATTTGGGTTAAAAATAACAAATATATTATACAAATAGCAAAAATGTGAGAAATTGATAGAGGAAATTCAGAGGATTCTTAAATGTTAAAAGCAATGTGGAGGACTGATGCAGTAAAGGAGAGAGAGATTTTAATTTCCAGAGACTTCAAAAGTGGTTTTCACTTGTTTGGGTTACTGGTATTATTCTTAAAGGAGTGTCATGTCAATCAGGTGTTAATTTTTAAAAAATCCTTAGATAGACCGGTAAGACCATGGCCTTCTAAATCTTCACACAACACCTTTTTGCATGAAATCTAATAAGCAACATCCCAGTTTTATTCCAGATTTCCATAAGCGTAATTGCTTGTCCCCTAACAAAGCATCTTGGGGCCCCCCAGAAGGGTAGTGCGGAGGTGGCAGGGTTCCCCTTCACCCTGCAGCACCACAGCCCTCCGCACACTGGGCAGGGCAGGAGGGCTCTCATGCTTCTCTGCTGCACTGAGCACTGCAGACGGGCCCCGACCATGCTGAATGGCACGTTGCATGAAACAATGCAGATAACCACAGTTACAGGTTGTTCTGCCCAGTGTCATTTCTCATCTAAGATTCTGGTCCTGTATGCAGGGAATTGCATGTGGGTTTTTTCATCTTTACAGGATCTAGGCTTGCCTTGTATGAAAGAAAAGAAATACCCCCTTTATAAGCCAGGCATCATATACTCCGAGTAACAGTGACATAATTAGCAGAGCTAGGAAAGGAAGCTAGAAATCGTGCTGTCTAACGTACTTTAACCTTAAGGTAAAAACAAAAACAAAAAAAACCCACAAACTTTACCTTGATGCAAGGCAAGTGAAAGGCAATACCTCTCAGGCCACTGCTGGCTACAAGCGTCAACTTCTGGGAACTCAGGAGGTGCGGTCATTGCTGCTGTGGTCCCCGCTGCCACCAGAAAAGCACAGCCAGTCAAGAACTCCCTGCAGACACCGGGAGTAGTCAGTGATGCAAAAAGGAGCTTCCCAGCATGAGTTCCTGCACCTGCTCACTATGCCGGGGCTCTTCCTTCCTTCAAAGGCTTCTTTTTGGTCTATATATAGAAGAAATGCAGATGCTGTTGTGAGGGGGTGGAAGGCACTGTGGAATAGTTGCTTTCCAAAGCTACAGAAGTTAAGGCGCCTGCAATAATGCACTTGACTCATCCTGTACTTGGCACTGAGTCAGCGTCTTAGAGCAAAGGAGGGATTGCATGCAGCAAGGTCACATGCAACTAGTGACAATCAGCCTTACAGTACTAAGAAGCAAGCCCAGTACTAAGAAGCAAGTCACTTTAGTAAAATCATTACAGGAAAAGGTTACCCAGGACTAAAGGGATTCTAAACACTCTTCTATTACCAAATTAATGTCATGCAACAGGAAGAGGTTGTAAGCTGAGATATATCCCTCAACATTGCGCCTGTAATCCTGCTCTTGTTGCCACAGCTTGTCTGAATGAAACAAGCAGTGCTGCCCTGTGGATGCCCTCCAGACCTCCAGCGCACACCTCCACGTTGGTGGTGATACCAAACCATGACGAGCATACCAGAGACGGTATGCTCACTGGTGAACTGCCTGTGTGTTCATGAAGGAGAGAAAGGGATCTCCCACCACTTGTTCCCGGCATACTACTCTCAGCCTTGCCTTGGATGTTATGGTAGGTATGGATAGGAGAAGCCTTATGTGGACTCTCTCTTCAGCTGTTATCAGGGGGAATATAAAATTACCTTCAAAGTAAGATTAGTATAAGTTTGCTTTCTTTTCCACTCATATCCATACGAACCTGAACTTTTATTTGAGTTGTAGCTATACATTGGAAGACTTTTTAAAAGGGCTATCACTATCGGGCAATGTTCATATGCTAACCCCCAAGCTGACGTAGGAGCACACAGCAGAATCCCAGGTCTCCATTCAGCTTAGTCTTATGCAAGGCAACTTGAGTTCAACAGAATTGCTTCACCAGCCTACAGGCAGAATCAGGCCCTCAATATTATATTTAGACTTTGCTGGAAATTTTTCACCTGAAAAGGTGAAATAAAAATAAAAACCAGGAGCATTATTGATGAGAATGTTTGTGATTATAAACTACATTACAAACTGCCTCTTGAAATGACTATTTGTTTGTGTTTGCTGATATCTGTCCAGCTGGCTAGAGAAAAATAAGTATCTTTCAGATTTTCTTTATTTTTTTCTTGTCAGTCTTCTGATGGAAAATGTTGAGGAGAACAATGGCAAGAACGCAAAACAAAGCAGCATTTTCAAAATCCTGTTTGTTTAGAAAAAATGCCCATTTCTCACTCCTTGAAATTTTAACAGCTCTAATTCTTATGTATACATGAAAGGAAGGGAAGAATTGTTCCACTAACTTGTCCCCTTAAGCAGAAAATCTTGCCCATATGTCTTGCTCATGGCTCTTAGCCATTTTTCATCATATTTTGCCCATTTACGTCCTTTCTCCACCCCCTCCGTAGCCCCATGCCATTTGCAGAACACTTGCAGGTGCTGTTTTTCACTGGCGTTCCCCAGGCTGCTCCCACACCAGGGTGACTGCTTAATGCAGCGTGCTGGCAGGGCTCCACATGGAGCCCTCGCCAAGATTTCTCCCCTCTCCCCCTTGGTATATGAATGAGTGCAAAATAAACTCAGCAGATATTTGCATTCAGGTGTACATGGACTGAGCACAGAGTTTTGACGGACTGACCAAACTTATCACAAGTTTTCACTTTTCTTTCGGTCACGGGTAGAAAGGTCGTCACATTTTCAGTTTACTCTATATAAGAAAAGAGCTGCATGCAGTTAATGAAAGCCATAGGAGCAGTTCAACTGTGCTGTTAGGTTCAGAGCATGAAAGATCATACATCACTGTAACCTACCTAACCTTCCCTGTACTAAATGACAAACTGCTGGAAATAGCCTTTGGGTCAGGTCTCACATTCACTAAAATACTTGTCCTTCAGCTGAGGACTCTGTTGAACTCATATATCATTCCGCATCTTAAATCACACAGACTTGCATAAATGCTAAATACTAATTAAGATGAAAAAAAATTAGTGAAAGATAATGTCCATGAAACAGGTCAAATCAAGGCTTAATTATATTTAGAATTTATCTTTTTAGGTGACCTTAGGAAGATATAAGACTGCAATTTTCCAAGAGTTTATTAGGTTGCTACTGTACTTTATGCTGCAACTCATATCACCCTCAGAATCCATTCAGACTGCAGCTTATTCTCATCCAGAAACGGATTTCCAGTTGAACACTTCAAGAAGCAGGACGTGGTAACATGGCTGAGCTCACAGGGGCTCGGCTGGTGCTGAGAAGCTTTTCAAATTTTCCTTACATAGTTTGATTAATAGATCTCAACAAGCAGTTCTTAAAAGGTTTTATTTCAAATGTTTTATTTCACATGCAGGGCATCATTTGCTGGGAAAATGTTGTTATTTGAAACATTTCAAGGACCGACATAAAAATGCATTTTGGAATAAAGTAGGAACTATAGGTGGTGGCTTGTGCAGTTAGGTGCACAATGAAGTTAGTAATTATTACTTGAGCACTGCTCCATGCATGCTAAACACTTTCTGAGCTGTGTTTCTGCCCTGAGGAACAAACTCACTAAGAGGAGACAGCTAAAGAGTCAGCAGACACTGAAAAAGGGAAGACGAGAGACAATTTATATATCAAATCAGTCAATTCCCTGCAAGTAGCACGGTAGAAGTTTTGGGGTTTTTTATGTGGCAGAAGGCAGGAAAGTAGCAGATATGCTCAGGGAGGTCGGGCAGTGAATATAGAGCTTTTAGGTGATGGAGAAGCTGACAAATTGGCTGCTTTGATGTTAATTGAATTGCACCGGGGTCTTCAGAACTGAGTAACACGACTTTGTGTAGGGCACATGATATAAATAATGAAAAAGAGAAGGAGACATGGTACTGAGTCATATGTTTTGAGATAAGATACGAGCCGCTGGCAGGGAGATGCAGGACCTATTCTGAGCACAACTGCAGAGGAGGGGACACTCAGATGAGAGAGGTGACGAGGCGGGGGAGAAGGAGATACGGTGCAGGAGGTCAGGAGGAGTTGCACACACATGACAAGCACTTTTCTTCTGCATTTCAAAATGTGATGTTAGCACAGCGAACGTCTTTGAAAATAACAATATAAACAAGCTTGTTCTAGCCCTCTCCCCATTCCTAGAAATGGGACACAAAAGATGGCACGGCACTACCTCCATTTACTGTCTGGTTTATTCCCTTCTCTACCTGGGCTGCTGCAGGCGTTATTACTGCTGGCCTCTGAGTCTAATTCAACAGCTCCTGATGCAGAGGTGTAATCCCCTCTGTCAGCTGAGCTATGGCGTGTGCTGTGCTGTCGTAGTCCGCAGTTGTGGGGTAGTCCCTAGGAAACTATTACCAGCCAGTGGAATTTAGAGGAGGTCCAAAGCTGCTTTGAATTACACCCCAGCTATAATTAATGCAGGAACATAGTGCAAACTGAGCTTCTGTAAACTGCAGGGCAACGTTGTGCAAGACAAGGAAGGAAAGAGTCCGGGGTAATTTTTCCCCTCTATTGTTTAAAATTCACAATATATCTGCAGTTTTTTAAATGATAGTTAAAAGGAATTCAGACAGAATTGTGATTCTTAGGTGTTTGATATATCTTCTGATTAGTCTTTGTTGGAATTATCTGTACTGCAGAATAATTATCTATACACAATTCCTTGTATTAGCATTATAACCTAATCACATCTATATAGCTTTCTGTCTGACTTTTTTAATTGGTTCTGTAATAGCCTCAGTGTAAAAACAGTAACCTGAAGTGATTAGTCATTCATTATTTTCCCTGTCCCTGAGTCAAAAGAAAAGAGATGAGCTAATCAAATCCATACCACTACCTAGTCTTTTCCAGAAGTAGCTAAAGTAACAGAAGTTGCTTTACAGAGCAGAAAATCACTTCATTTCTTTCCCCAAATGACTGCACAAGATTCAATGTAGAGCTCCTACAATATCTTCCTTGAAACCACTGTGGGTTTATTTACATTGGAGAGAGAATTCATGTAATTGTGTGTAAGTCAAAGCCTTATTTAACAAAAAAGGAGAAACATATTCTTTTTATGTCCAGCACTATCTTATTGACAGGAAATTTTTCACTAGATTAATAAATATTAAAATGTAAAATACAGTACTAATCAGACAATATAAGTGAAAATAACATACGTAGTATTTATAACATGAATTTAACAACCCTGGCTTATATTCTGGAGTGAGATAAACTGGCACTGTCTTACAAATTAAAAGCATTATGGCTAAACAGCTAGTTCTGTATCCTGAGACAGAAAAAAGAGGATATGTAAAGCCTATTGTTTCATGTTCTGCATTTAATATACAATTCTATACATATGTATGATATGTAGTCATATGCAATGCACAAAAAAGTATGAGTATAGTATACAGGCTTATGACAATATTTCATCTTATATATGATTTATGTACACTGTGACAATACCGGTTTTTGTGAACCATTATTTAAAGGTACAGGTGACCACTATTAGAGGTTAATATTATTAAAGGTATAGATGTCACTGTTTAATTTACTAGTGCATATGTAGCCAATGCACTCAGTACAACAGATCTTTTTGTTAATCACTGTACATAGCTAGAGAAAGTCCCTAACTTGAACAGTTTGAATCTAATTAGATGAGATGGAGAAAGGAAATATTTTAGGATAAGGTGCTGAGGCACAGATATATTTAATCATCCAATTCTCTGATAGTCATTAGGCAAAGGGGAAACTGGACTTGGATGTCCTGAGTCCTAATGAAGTATCTTAAATTCAATGACCATCCTTCCCAGCTAATGTCTGTCCTATTCCTCTTTTTATCTTATTTTACACAGTGCTGTACTTCCTTTTCCAGTGAGAGTATATAAGAGTCAAAGATAATATCGGTGCCAGAGGATAAAACTTCCATTAACAAGCTGATGATGTCAGATGCTGTTACCAATTTATTTATTTAAAACTGCAGATCTGTCAACAGACAACTAAAAGGGAACTTATATTTCCCTGAGTCATCCCCAAAAGATTTAACAGCTAAGTCAAAGGCATCAAGCTGGACTGATGTCACACAAAGGCTAAAGAGCTGTTGCTCAGTATCTTCATGGTCCCAGTGCTCTGCAGGTTTGTCTTTTGTGGGATCCCTCCCAAGGTCTGCTCTATATCCTCTGTCCTCTTGGTCTCTGGGATGTGCACTGGAGAGGTACCCTCGGGCACCAGGACCAAGGAAGAGGCTTTATAGTGTCCTCCTTTGCCCAGAAGAGCACCACCACAAGCCTTTCACAGTCATGCCCTGCTGAATAGCTGCCTTCTGACATTGGATTTATTTGGACTCGGCATGGTCAACCAGAATATCTAGTTAGGCCCCCAAAATCATGATATAGCTAACAATTATTGAAAAAAATTGGCTTTCTCTCAGCCTTGAGCTTTTGGACAACACTTCAATAATGTTTGCAAGCTTTTCTCCATGGCCATTAAAGCCGGTTAATTGGCTGCTGATACACTAGTGGGTTTCTTTTATTCTGTTTCTCCTCTTTAATCACATGGATCTAGGAAATGAGGCTTTATTAAAAAAAAAAAAAAAAAAAAAAATCACTTAATGTTATCAGATGCACCGTAAAAAGATGAAGGTGGGATACAGAGAGAAAAAACAGCTCTTACCGAGAGCAACAGAAATTTTATGCTTGTAAGGGCAGCAGGTGTGATTCAAATGGAGCTGTACCTTCAAGAATGTCTTTTTTCTGCAGAATTTATGAGAGAAAGACCTTATTTCCCAGCCTCATTTTACCCAACTACCATTACTCTGTTCCATCCAACTGGTCACAATACTAACAGATCAGAACAAGGTTTCCACGTCGGCTTATTAAAACACCTTTTTTTCTCCCTTGTCTGTACATCTTTTGTCATTTCAACTAGTAATATTTGGCATTTTTTAAACCTAGAGCCTACAGCATGCAAATTTTTCACTGTGATTTAGATGTCCAATTAGTGCAAGCACATGTCATGTCAGGAAGTACAGGGGAAAATAATTACAAGGGGGGGAGCAGAAGAAAAAAGGTGGGCAGTAAGTGTGAACCTGAAGACTGATAGAAGAAAACAGAATACTTGTCTTGTCATTGTGTTAGCAGAAGCCAAAACTCTGCTACATTATTTTCTAGTAAGATATATTTTTTTAAAGATGTACCATTTTAAATTACATGAGAGATTAAGAGGAAAATAGCACAGGTTGAAATCTTGGAGCAGGAATTCAGCAGAGCTACAAACTTAAAACTAAATGTCAGAGCCCTTTTCTTATGTTCCAAAGTACTGCTAGCTGCTAAAATATGTTATTAAATATCCAGATTAAATGATGCCGTTGCAACAGATCTTGTTATGAAATAGGAATGAGGTGTTTCCAGAATTCAATAGAAGCAGATGTACTTTTCCAAGCAAATATTTTTAAATATATACAAATCTTTCTTTACATCGTGTGTGTATATATGTACACAGATGAAGTCCTTTGTGATTTCCCTGCTCTTCATAGAGGAAAAACTCCGGGAATTTGACCCATTACAAATCCCTATCCTCACCCTCCCACCACGCACTGGTTTATCAAAACATTTTGCCCCATCCCTGGAAACATTCAAGGTCAGGTTGGATGGGGCTATGAGCAACCTGATCTAGTTGAAAATGCCCGTGCCCACAGCAGGGGGGTTGGACTACATGACCTTTAAAGGTCCCTTCCAACCCAAACTATTCTACGATTTTATGACTTTTCCTAGTAAACAGCTGTCTACTGAAAATTAAAAGCTGTGGACTACATTCTGCACTTGCACAGCTGAGCCTGTCTATTCCAGTTGCTTTTAAGGTGGGCTGCAAGACAAGCACAGCGAGGGACTCACTGGGATCCTGACCACAGCAGGATGGGTGAGCATTGGCTCCCACAGAGAGGGACAGAGCATTAAAGAACACACAACAAAAGAAGGACAGTAGAAACTTGATATCTGGTTTATCTACAGCGAATTTCCAAATTCTGGCCCCAGTTGCAATTTCAGGAGCCGGGGAAAACAGAAATGGCAGACACTATTGTAGAAAAGCAGCACGGTAAGTCTGTTTGGAGGAGTTGTTTTCCTTGCAAGAAGTAAAAGAAAGAAGCACCCTTGTCCACCAAGGGAAAAGCGAGGTACGAAGCTACAAAGCCCAGGGTGCTGCCTGTGGAGCTCCTTCTACTGGCTCAGAGTGCACGCGCTCTGCTCTTGATAAAGGCTGTTGAGAGAAATGGGGGCTGCTGTTGTACAGTGCCGGCAGCGCCGTGGCTCTGCAGCTGGTGTGCTGCTGGGCGCCCGCCCGTACAGCCTCCGCTCAGCAGCCGCTGCAGCATTTTATCCTGACGGCCCTGCACACCTCAGTCCCTTCGACGCATATCTGGTAGTGTGGTAATTTCAGGATAATGAGAGCAGTTGGCAAGGTTTAATACCCATAAGAAGGGAATGATGCCTCATTTATATCCTTCTACAGACAAGGACCATATCTTGTATGTTTTCTACAACCAGGCTACATTCACAAAGCTCTGTAAATAGCTAATCATAGTAGTGACAATAAAAAAATCTTTGAAATGGTCAGTGGCTGCATGAACAGTGAAAATTGCAGGTACAAGAGTAGTTGTACAAGCACTAGGGTACACAAAATAAAAAGCTGGTTTACATGCACCTTACTTTTAGAAATGATCCGTCTCTGGATTGAGACAGTGGCGAGAAATGAAGAACAACCGGTAATTCTCACACTATTGTACCTTCCTCAGAAATAGCTGGGTAAATCTTCTGTCTGGAGCTATTCAAAACTAGATTGGACACTTCATCAAAAAGTGATTGTTAGGAGAAAGCCTGCATGGGAAAAACACAAACTAAGATGTCACTTTAATCTTTCCCTCCTAGAGAATGGCTCAGTAATTGAACTAAAATTATCCCTGACTTTCACAAATTTATTTCCTATAGGAACATATTTGATGATCCTCAACAAGTTTGTTTCTAGGCCTGGTAAACACAGGAGAATTTTTATTTTGTGGAGCAGTAATACTGCAAAATCATATCCTTTTTTTTTCAAAAGGATCTATTTTATGTCTGTTTATGTTTTTCTGATGAATATAAATACCTGATGCCCATACACCAAGCAACCATCTGTGTAAAAGTTAGTGTCAGGCAACAGAATACGAATCTTTCACTAAATCAATGCCAAAAAGTGATAAAACAAGTATTGTAGTACTTGGTAATTGTCGTGTAACTTCTTCAGGCAAGAAATGAGTGAAGAGGTGGATGGAGAGTCCATTTCTTTTTCTCCCTCCCACCTGCCCCAGCCCCTAGATAATCTGATCTCAGTAAAGGTCCAAGATCTCAGTGAAGGACTTGGACTGGTGGCTGAATGTTTTAGCTCATTGGGAGATCTTTAGCACAATACGATTGTGGGAACGCTTATCTCCAGCATATGAGCCTTCCTATCTGAGTATAGTCCTACCCCTCTCTCAGGACCTGCACACCCCCAATATTCCCACTCCAATACCAGCTTTGTTGGGGAGAACAGATTTGCAGCATCCCAGCCTCACAAGGAAGGGATGAAGCCAGAGCTGCTGTGAGAGCAGGCAGCACCAGTGGGAGCACTGGGCTGTATGGAGCAGAATAGTCTTGGGCACACAAGTACCACGGGCTGCACCTACACCAGTAAGATGGTGCCAGGATACGGGCTCAAACACTATCCTGCGGTTGTTCACTAATGGGTAGAGTGTTCTCTGATGTGCACTTGGGTTCACGCCAGCTAGCGCTCCCTAAGCCGATGCTCCAGCACCATTCAGGAAGCTGTAAGCAAAATAGATGAGGTCACCCTTATTTGAAGAGTATTTACCTTTCTGGGTTCAAACTGCTTCTAAGGCCAGAGAGCGGGCTATGGACTGCTTTATTTACTAGTCCAAATGTAGTGATGGATACCACAATAGTGATGACACTTCATGGGTTTAACATCTTTTGATACCATGTACATTCAGCTTTGTAGTGATACTACATGGTGGAATATCTGCCTTTAACATGAAGGAATTGTGCACGCGTATAGTTCTGTGTGTGACTGCTATGGATATGTTGGGAGAAATGCTCATGTTAGGACAAGGCTTATGCATACGCACCTTATAGTGGAAAATCCATCTCTCTAATCTTGTATCTCTAGAGGGCTATTTAAAATATTTTTTAGCAGTATAAAGATGCAATATTGTGCTACTAATTCTTAGGACTGCTTGTGGCAGGAAAAGTGTTCTCCTAATCTCTTACTCCTGAGAAACATAAGGGAAATAAAGCCATGGTTATTAGTGCCTGGATTCTGAAAGATGCCATTGCAATTTTGTCACTACTCTACAGAGACCTGTTCATCAGCATCAGATTTTTAATTGTTCCAAACCAATCCAGAATTCAGTTAATTGTGTGTCTTTTAAAACTCCCTTTCTGTATAAAAGTAGGTTAAAATATTACCCTAATATGTTCCCCTTATTGATGTTGACATTTCTGGGTAGCCATGTCAGTTAACTTTATTTTGTTTTGTAAGTTTTACTTAAGATAAAAGGACATAGATATTTCAGCAGACACAGGATATGCAAAATTCATTTGCACCTTCGCATCTACTTATCTATTTATGTCCCTTCCTGTAAGACCCATATAGGCTTGCTTACTATCTTGTGTCTGGGCTAGGATTGTAAAAATAAATAGGCAGTTACTTGCTTGGCTTTTCAAAGGCAGATCTCTCCTGTCTGCCTTTTCCATGCACAAGGCAGCAACGTCTCAGTGGAGGTGCACCTGCTCACAGGTGGAAGAGGGGGATGCTGCTGAGCAGCAGGCCTGCTGCTAGGCTCCTGCGAGCGTGCACCTCTGAGCAGCAAAGGACGGCAGCCTTTCTCCTGCTCCAGGACGCTATGTGTCAAACACAGCTTGTCGGTAGTTGAGGCCGACAGTGACACATGGGGCCACAAAGCCGAGAAGGAGCTGTAGCACAGTGCTGCGAAAGGGTGACGTGCCAGCCTGGCTGCAGAGGAACAAGCGGCAGACATCAGTGATGGCAACCAGACACCCAGGCCAATACAGCTGTCAAATGTTCAAAATTGCCTAAGCCTTAAACCCAGGTGTAAGTCAAAGGCCCCCTACAAGCCTTACCCCTCTGAATCTTTCAAACGCCTAGCAGTCTAGCCTAGCCAGTGCCTGTGGCTTCACACAAAATACTCCTATTTCTAACACCAATATAACATAATGTAGTCAACTGCAAAAGTTTGAAAGGTGAGATTTGTTTAATAATGCTAAAGAAAGGAAAAAGAGGATGCTCCCTGCTTTTCTTCTAGCTGTGTCTTGGTTGCCTTTGGATTCTATGGTCTCAGGATCGGAGTTGTTGCAATTCTGAACTTCACACAAAGCCAAATCAGAGAAGAAGAATTCATGAGCAGGGTTTTGTCCTGGGTTCTCTGACATTCTCGCTGAGGCCAGAAGTGTTCAGCTCTGTGGAGGCTTCAGTTTGATCCACATTCACATTTGTACTGGGATCAGACTGATTGAGATGGGGTGATTTTTTTTTCAGTTGCATTTCACCATTAATGAATGCAAAACCTGATCTGATTAATAACCAGTGTGTTGCAAGCCCCAACTGACTCAGGAATAAATGATTAACCAGTGGAGCTTGCTGTCAAAAGAAATGATTGAGGACATGAACTGAATAGGATTAAATACATTTGACATCAGAATTTTAAAGCATGTAAGCAGAAAAGTACCATGTACTGAGCATAAACCAATCACTGACTGAGAGGGTTAGGAACTAACTTCCACATTAAGCAGGTTCTTCTACAAACGTACACTTTGATTGTATTTCACTATGTTGCTTCGTATTCATTTTGTACCATTGAGTTCCAGGGAGAGGAAGAAGGAGTATAAAGGAAAGAGCCAGCACACTTTGGACTCCATTGGAAACTGCTAGGAATAACTTGCTCAGATTCCCTCAGTATAGGGGGAAATAATAGTCCTGAAAATAGGGGTCCGACCCCGCATGCCCGGAGGCAGCACAGCCAGCGCTGCGTTAGGCACAGCCTGCGAAGGGGCAATGGCATCAGGGAGCAGGAGGTACCAGAGGCAGGTTTTATCGGGCAGTTTGGACACTGGTTGGGATGCTGGCAGCTGCTTGGGCTGAACTTTCCAACCTGCCCATAGCACAGCCCTACCCTGACCACGGAAAGGGAACCGCTACTTAGGCAAGCTGTCAGTCTGACTTACTCTGGTAATATCCCTAACAGCAATTTCTGGGATTTTTAACAATATAATCAATTTTTATAATCCTAATTCATGTGCACCTGTACAGATTTGTCACTTAGCAGTTATTAAACTTTTGTGCATGTAAACAGGCGTAAAACCCCCAAACGACTAAGAAAACCAATTGATGTAATTTTTTTGTGTTACATCAGCCTTTAATCTTTCGTTTCAGGAAATGTGATATGAAAGAACGGGACAACCTATAGTGGAGTATTGTATTGGAAATCGGCCTAAGTACAGCATGGGGTCTGGTCACTTGCGAGTATTGTGCCAAATACATTGTGTCAAATGTTTTATACCAAATTGCAACTCGTTTGAAGCGTTGTGCCACGGACAGAAATCATCTGCCTCTGCGAATGACCATAAGGCATTAAAAAAATGTAATACTTGAATCCTGGAAGTAAATCCTGGAATTGCAACCCCAGGAGAGAATTTTCTTTTCCAGATTGTGTGCCAGGCTTTTTCTGAATTATTATCACAGATGGTGAAAAATTCCCGTGGCCTTATCCTCATGTTCTTTTTCATTCCAAATGGAGTCCTTTGTGAAATACCAGCATGACTGCATATGTTTGAACTCCGACTGTCCACTTAAACGTATGTTGCACTTCAGTGGTGTGGTCTCAGGGAGAGAGTGTTAGGCTCTGTTTCAGGAGGTTTAGAACAATTTATTTTCACCCCAAGGCCACTGAAACCTTGCCTAGTATTATCTCTGCTAGACTATACTGCTAAACTAGAACAGTCAGAGTTGAAACACAGTCCGTCACACTGTGCTTAATCCAATAGAGCTGCAAGCTTCAAAAAGTCAATTCCAGTCTCTCTCTGTCCTCTATACACAGCTCCATGTGCCTGTCACTTCCCTCAGCTCTCCCCAGTGATCTTTCAGCTGCAGAGTTAGTGGGATCTGCTCGCTGATCCAGTGGAAAATGATGTGTGGCTGGCTCTGCAATCTCTTGGTCATTGGTCTGATGGATGACAAGATGCTTCAGCACCCTCTCCCTCCCACTTGTGCCTCAGTAAAAGGGGAAATGATAGTGGTGAGGTCCCTGTAATTAGTTTCTATCTTGGTAAAAGATCTTCAATGACAGTCTATTTCTCAGTAATTAGGGTGAGCCTATTTAACTGACAGGAAAGCCAAATTTAAAATTACTCAGGTGATCTTATATCTTAGACCATAAGATTTTCTTATGTTTGCATCAACAGCTATATAATGCCCATTTGTTACTTTGTATAATAGGTATTCAGAATGAATTTTGAAAGTACATAGTGTCAGAGATCTATAAAAGAAATCACAGGATCTGCGAGTTTTCTTACAGTGGGTGTGAAATTTTATATCCGCTATAAGTTTGGGATGAAAGTACTGCTCACATTTTGCAGCTAAGTAGTGGCTGAATTTCAGAAGAGGGGTGGGGGGAGCTGGGCAGAGCGGGTGCAACCTTTCTGATGTGTCCGCTCTTTGTCACCTGATAGGGGCAGAGCTGACTGCCCCGGTCCTGCCCTCATCCCTCACCCTCCCGCTGCCGCTGCTGTGCCGGGGCACACTGCTGGCCGCTATGGTTGTGCACTGCCTGCATTTGTAATAGCCCATCACACTATACGGGGGTAATTTACCTCGACTCCTGTTGGTGGAGCAGTATAAAACAGCTGGAGCGTGCTTTTGGACTTGGCATTTAATGGGCTTTTTGGTGAGTAGTGGGACAAGCCTTATGTATCTGGTACTAGTACACGGTGTACAAGCCGTATTGAAATGGATCCGTTCCGCAGGAAATATGATTTTATGCTTCCTAATTAAGCAATTAATTTGAGTTTTGCCTACTATTTTGCAAATGTCAGGGGACAAAGTTGAGATCAAGTGCATGCTGTATTTGCATCAGGAACTGAGAGCTAAAGGATTGCGCAAAACTGATAGTATGCAGAGTTGTTTTCCAGATTAATGTTTGGATGCATTTGAACAGATAATTATTCTTACTTTTTTCTTCACTGATTTGATACAACCTGGTTTGAACCCCCCCCAACAGAATAAGAATACAGATTTAAAGAAAGTCTTGGCTGACTGTTCTCTCTGAGTGTCCTTGAAAGTCCTTCTTTATTCTTATTATGACTCTGTTCTTTTCCACTGGGAAACACATGTTGTCCTGTAACTCTAAACTCACAAGAGACAAATGTCAAGAAAACTTGGATGGTTAAATAAAAATTGATTTGCACGGTCTGACACTGACAGCTGTTTCATACAGTTTGGGCCCGTCTATGGAAATTGTGAAAAATTAATAACCAGCAAAATCTGTCTCAAGTAAAATATGCTCAGTGTGTTCCATCCAAATGATACTAATTTTATCCACTGAAGACAAAGTCTTGAATAGACCTTGGTTCATTCACAGAAAAGAAACCAACCCTTTTGCTTAATATAGTGCTAGGAAACTTGTTTAGTATGAACATGTACTCATTTACCATACATTATTTTATTATTACAGGTATCTATGTATCTAGATAATTAGAGGCCTAATCCAGAAAAGCCCAGAGAGGGAGAGTCAATATTGTGCTGGGTGTTACATCAATTCTGCACCACTGAGGAATCCACTTTATTTAAGGAGAATCCCCAGGAAAGCAATGAAGGGAGTCAATGAGCTGCTTTACACAAGTGGGAAGACTCTGGTCACGCATGTCTAAAATGTGCCATAGAAAAATATGTGATTGCCCATTTTATGGCCTGTTGGACTTCACACAGAGTCTGCTTCTAGCAAAGAACATTTCTAAGGTATTGCATGCAATAAATGAATCCTCTAGGCTCTTGTTTTCAATGTTGCACGCACTTCTTTAGCGTGAAAACTTCTGTGGAGGCTTCATGAGCTAAAAATTCTCTGAGGTGAGGTACTGAGACTCTAGGAAACAAAACCTGTAATGTTGTACCTTTGGGCATCTGTACTCCTGCTTTTCTCTATTCAAAAATCAATGTATGACAAAGATGTGGTTTTAGACGACCCACTGTATGCAAGTGGCTATTAAAATGGTATTAATGCAAGTGGCTATTAAAATGGTATTAATGGTATCATAGGCAAATTGGCAGTCGGTAAGCATGTGGGTAGTATTATTAGCATGACATATGCCTGGCATTTGAGTAACAGTCATCAGTATATCTGAAAACACAAGGTGCCTTCTTCATGGGCCAATTCTCTGCTGAAATCTGTAGAGTTGAATTGAAACTAAATAGCTATTGAACCCAGCGCAACTCAGAGAAACTACCTGGTCCTTACATCTCCCATGTAAACCTGAGATTGAAGGAAAAGCTGCATTTGACTGAGGAGGCTTATTCAACAAAAACAACCGAGGTGATGCAGATGTCTTCATCATGAAAATAAAAATATGTAATAGCAGCCAGCGCACCTGCAGCATGATAAAGTGCCCGGCGTGTATGTGGCAGCAGCTCCACAGGCTATGTACTGCATGTTTTGAAACTAAATCTTTCTTCCTCCTATTGACTTCTTGCCCTCTGGTACATTGAGTTGGCTGCTTGAGACGCTTTCACTAAGTACAAAGTCAATTGACTGTAAGTGGTGATGAAGAAAGCATCGTGTGATTAATATTACAGTTCAAGCTCTTCTGATCAGTCACAGAAAAAGCAGTCAAATAAACTCAACTTCATTTCGAAGAATCACACACTGTTAATGGTGGAGAGTCTGCCTGGAGCCCAAAGGAAAAACAAGCCACTTGAGGCAAACCTCTCTTCTTTTACATAGAACAGACTAGTTGAGCAGTGTTAAAAGCTGCCTATTGATTTGTGCCTGGACTGAAAGCCATGCAGTGATGTAAATGAAAATGTGTCAAGAGTCAATATTGATTTTTTTTCTTTTTTTTCTTCTTTTTTTTTAAAGCAAGGCCACCCCCCTTGGGAAATACTGTTAGCTATACTTCTAGGCTTGTCAGTGAGTGAAGTAAGACCCTTTTCCACAAGACTACATATGTCCAGACATCAAATTTCCTTCTTTTACTGAGGTAATATGGACAGCGTGCTGAGAGCAGCTATGTTGACAAAATTTCTTCTTTGAGAAAATTGTTAAGTGAAGAAAAAGAAATACCAAAGAGAAGAAATCAAATGTTAGAGAAGATAAATTTGCTGGGCTGAGCTTGCAGTCTAATAGTTGCAGAGTAAACCCAATTTTTTAAAATATCTTTGCTTGCAATAAATTTGTGTAACAATATAAATTATACTCAGCAAGAGCCAAGGACAAGGAAAGGGTAGAAAGGGAGTCCTGCTGTCGCTAGAGGGATGTGCACTCAGCTGGAGTAGACCTGGCAAGAGTTTCCCTTCAGAAAGATGGAGGCACCAGCAAGAGGCCTTACAAGAGTCTCTCTTTTGAGTGAAGACTAGCAGAAGAGAAATGGGTGATCCCTGAAGGGTAATCCAAATATATTATTTGTGGAGTTCACATCATCCTCAGCTAGGGATATACAAAGCAGTTTAGGAAAATACAGCTGGCGGTTGCCTATTTTTTTCCCCTGAAGAATCGGATGCAAACTGCAATAACCACTGTTCTCAAAATCAATGTTATAGCTTTTTCTATTAGATGACAAACAGCAACCAGGCTCTTTTAACCAAAATTTCTAACTTGCTACCTCTTAGCAAGTAATATTCTTCCAGTTCTTTGACAAAGACTCCTTCTCCGTAGGCAAAATAAGCTCTTATCAATCTGTGCCATCAAATTTGGCAACTGATTGTCTACGCTTAGAGATGACAACAGGATGTGGCAGACAGTCTATTGCAGCTCTGGTCTTCTAAGAATGAACCAAGGCCCACAAGGGAGGGTTGTATTTATTGTGGAGGCAGCCTTGTGAGAGATGCTTTTTACTTTGTTGGCACTTCTTACGGCTTTGGATACTTCCACAGCTCCTAGCTTTGCCTCCTGGACAGAAGAAACACTGCTTCATCTACGGTGGTGGTTTCCTTCTCTCCATTCATCCATCTCTACTGGCCTCCCACCATGAAAGAAGAACATTTCTCCTGACTCTATATCTGCCCCCAAGAAATCCTCACCTCAACTGTAGTTTTCCCAGAGTGACAAAAGAACTATTTCAAACTGAAAATAAATAAATGCAGAAATGAAATTCTAAATTGCGTAGAAGCCAAGTACCACAGCAGTAAACTGGCAATCTTCCAGCTACTGGCAGAAAAAGGTGCCCTAAATGAGGAAATTCTGCAGCAAATCAAAAGTGCAACCCCAAACATATTAAGTGTGTGGAAATACTCCTATTGATTTCATGTTGATGAGGTTCAGGTTCCAGCTGACTAAAATAAAAGTTCATTTTTAAGACTCCAGCAAATTGAATTTGGCCTTCTATTAAAGGCTGCAACTGAGTTATAAATGGGTGCCTGGTTATTTGGGCTGCTGAACTGAAAGTAGTTGAATGAGAGATGTACACATGGCTCCCTTTTTATTTATCACCATCTCAGGCAGGTTTTTGACCCTTTTATTTTCTTTTTCTTTTTTTAAAAACTTTTTGCTGCCAAAAAAATGAGAACCATAAATATAGGTTTTTTGTTTTTTTTTTTTTTTAAAGAGAAGAAACATGAGGATAACAACAACTTCTGTATAAACTAGATGTAATTTGTCACAAATCAGGAAAGGAAGGCAATACTGAGTTGTTCATGCATTCTGTCTGGTTTGTCAGGCAAGTTGCTTTCAATTTTGCATTATAACCATTCAGACTTATTATTATTAAAATTCAGGCAGAGGGAGACAGAAGAAGATATAAAATTATTCCACTGCTATGTTCTGTACATAATGTGAAGAGATATTCACTCAGTGGAATTCTACAATAAAAAAAATTAACAAGAAATATGAAAGGCAAAACACATGAATTGGATGCATTTTATAAATCTGTTTTAAAAATGTATAAATGGGAACGATCTGACATTAACTACTTTCCAAACATTTTACTCATCTCATAATAATGTTCTTTGCATAAATGATTTTATTTTGTCAACACCACAGTGTTGTGGTGCTGTCTCACACTTCTCTTTTCTGGGAACAATAGCTGAAAATAATATGAGTGATTTCAGCCAACTTTGGAAACACCTATTTCTTCTGTACATCTTAAGAACTAAACAGAAGAAAGGCTGTAGGTTAGACCCACTTAGATACTCAGGCAGGAGATATCATGGTACTGACAGGTAGAGGACAAGTACTGACATGTAGAGGATTTAACTACTATCTCCTGGAGTGCTCAATCCCTGGTGCGGTGCTCCACCTTGGAACTGCACAGGAAGCCACCTCAACTAACCAGGAATGAAATCAAGGGGAAAGAAGCATCTGCCTCTGGCCAGACAGACATCTCCTTTCTCTTGATGCTCTTGGCTGCAAACTCTGCCCTACAGCTAGGTGCCAAAGCCTTCTTTCTGTATTTGATGAAGCAGACACAATGATATTTCACATTTTTCCTTGATATTTCTTTCATCCATTCATTCGTTCATTCACCCGCTGTGAATAGAGACTTGTGATTAATTATTTGTTCTGGAGCAGGGACTTGAATCTTGATAACCCACCTGAGTGACCTAGCTGTGGGCAATACTTAATCTTGTAACTCTTAACACATCCCTAGACATGTTCTGAAGGCAACTCTGTGATCTGGGACGGCTAGAAAAATTGGTGGAGAATTGCCTTGTTTAAGAATTCAGTTTTAGGGACTCGGGATCTTTGGTTTGTGCTAGGACTTTTACCTGGGGTGCCACCACTTCTCTTTAAGCTTGCCCAAAAAGAGGTTGTGACACAGTTCTAGCATCTCCTTCACCCCACAGGAAGAGAAGTCAGTCTAACACCAGCACAGCATAAAAGCAACACAGGTGTAGCTGAGTCCCTGAGCTTTCTGAGATGCTCTTTGACTTTTGGGGGTACCCAGCGAGGCAGTGATCTGACCAGATGATGGCCTAGAGAACACTCAGTACCAGAAGCTGCCCCAAATGCAGACACAAGCTGCAGCAAATGAGGGAAGACCTCCTTTCCTGGAAGTCCTCCTGCTGCACCTAACCAGTCACCTGGAAGGTGAGGGCTCACACGCTTCACCAGCCAAGGCAGAGGGAAGGGCTCAGTTATATGTTTCATTCAGAGTAATCACTGGTTTAAGTAACAAGTTGTCTTTGAAGCAAAGAGCAGAAAAAAGGTCTCTTTCCCAGCTGAGTGCCCTAACTGCTGCCCTATGGTCATGCTCTGTCCTGCTCTCTGGCCCAAGGAATCCTTAATTATTTAATGTAAAATAAAACAGTTTTCTTAAGAACAGCACAGAGTGCTCTGTCCATCTCTCTGTCGCTGGGTATTTGTGTATGCATGTGCATACATAAAGACACCAGTCCATAGATGGAGAGGTTGCAATTCTCTTGGGGGGTGAGATATGTGGGTTTGAATCCTCTTAGGCTGGAGGGCAAGGGAGGATTAATTTTGTTTTGTTCATAGCCTTATACTAGGAGAGGGTTTTGATGGGGGGCTTGAAAGAGGATAGTGGAGTGACCTTGGGAATGTTGTATGCCTGGTAGTATTTGGTTGAATGCTAAATTGTTGAAGGGGAGAGAGAATGATAAGTAGGGGGAAAGAGGCAAATCAATTTATCTCAAAACTGTATTGGTTAAATTAATCATTTAAATGATCCGATCTGAGTGCTTTATAAGTTGCACACTTTTATGTGTAAGTCACTTGTCTTTTTTACAGATGAAATTACAGATGCTTTGAACTCAGTATAATGATATGTCCCATTTCTCAGCACAGGACACAGTGCAGACATGATAATAGCTTATCTGTTTTTATTTTAAGAGGAATCTATTTGAAATATCTTCAAGACTTAAAAAAGGAAATAATAATATGGATTAAATAGAAGCTGTCTGAGAAAACTGTCCAAGAGCTCCACTTTCTCTGAGAAATCTTTATGAAAAACAACATAAACAATTGTGGTGTTTAATGTTTTCTTTGCTTGTTCAGGTGTTACATTCAGGAGCGAATTCAGAGTGTAAAAGAAGAGGCTGTGCCTGAGTTTCAGAAAATGACATGATATGTGACTCACATTTTGGAGAAAAGAAAAGGGGGAAAAAGCATTACTCATTTTTCTCTCACCCAACTCTTCAACCCTCTTAGCACTTGCCTTATTTCAAGCACATGCTTCTGTCCTCTTGAATCCAATGCAGAGTCTTTAGTCGCTTACCCCTGCAAGAGGGAAGAGTCTGTCTGAGTCCCATTTGCTTTGGGAGTGGTGAGAGGGAAAGCAGAGGTTTGTGTTTCGTTTAGAAGAAAGGGAGACGGACATGGGGAAGGAAATATTGTGTGAATAGGAAAAAAGATTATATATTCAAAAGCCTTTCAGAAATCCAACCCTTCTCCTTCTACCCACCCCATGAAATTATTCTGGCTTTGATCCCATTTCTCTCTCCCTTTGTTCAGTGACACACAAGTATGTGACCCATGCCCTGAAAGGTATCAATTCCCATTTCCTTTCCTGCTTAACTCGGATCAGGAGGAGGAACTGTTTGAAAAGCAATGGTTATGAAATGGATTTTTAATGCGAGCTCAGTACTTTTTGTGATCGTTCGTGCCAAAAGAATTTAACCTGCCTGATTACATAGAAACAAAAGCAAATACAAATAGACTGGGAACACAGTTAAAATGTGATTTCTAATTTATTGTAGTGGTTAGGAGCATATTCTAACTCAATTTGCCATGCTCTCCATGATTACTGTAGGCTTGTCAATGAGAAAAACTCTTCCCAGTGAAATATCTGGATTCTTGCCCTTAAATAAAACAGTATTGTTTATGCCTTCTAATCAAGGATATTGTTTACAGGGCAGATAACTGTTAAGTCTTCTTTCCATTATTGACTACATGATTTATTTCCTTTTGCAACTGCATTTAGATGTGCTAAAACCTCTCTTGACTGTTTATAATCTTCTCAGTGCTTCGCTCCTGTATGTGAATACAGCACATATATATACCAAAACAGCTAAGTTTGGAGCAGCATCCAAGCTACCGGTCACCTGTGTCAAATAGCTGTGGCATTCTTTTTACTGTTTGTTTTCTGCTCTGTAGAGAGCATGTAAAGACGCTCAGGGAATAGTGTATTATTGGACATGGGTATAAAGACTTCATCAGCCTAATGGAACAATTAACTCAACCATTCTGCTGCTCTTGATCTGCAGAATTTTGCTTTAAGATTAGAGTGATAAGGTGAAGATTAACACCTCTGGGTCAGTGGGGCTGATGAGACATGATTTATTAATCCTCAAAGAAAACCTTAATTGGACACTGGAGCACTCTTTC
>NW_009208720.1:66530-79609 GCF_000690835.1 Fulmarus glacialis
AAACACTGCCAATTCCCCGGATAATTAGGGTAGATGGTGAGTACGATAGAGACTTATTGTAATTAGATGCACCAAAACTAAGGTAATGATTTTTTCCCCTGGGAACGCCATGTGTTATTTTCTCCAAATAAACCAGTGCCTATGTTTGTGAACAACTGAAAAACATCCTCTACAAATGGACATTGACTACCCAAACATCTTATAAGCAAGAGCTGGAGAACAGGATTCATAAGAAACCTTTGATTTAGAGGAACTGTCTTAAATCCCGGCCTTCAGAGCACAGAGAATTTACTCTGCAAGCAGGTTAATGAGCAGGCTGATTTATTCTTATTTTTTTTAGCTATCGTTACTCATTCTTTCACCAGGTTCTTTCCATTAAGAGGCACTGATTTATAGGAAGAAGCGCTCCTCTAAGGAGTTTGGTAGGTTTTGAAACCAAATCTCGGGAATACTTTCTTTTTCAAAGAAATGCCTTTTTGCAGGCAGTATAATAAACGGGTTCATTATAATGCAGCATGCAGCTAAAGATGGGAGAAAAGTCCGCAGGCATACAATTCTAGCTACTGTACCCCAGGCTCAAGAAATGGAGCTGTGTGACTTGAGGATTCATTAAGACGCTTGGTGCAGCACAGCCCTGATGAAATAAGTTAACATTCTCATTAGGGGGTTGGAGCAACCATTTGGAAAAAGCCTCCTTTGTTACGTTTGTTTATTGTGTCACAGGAAGCATGTCCTCAGTCAACTGGGATAATCGTTGTCAGCGTTTTACATAGTTACAAAGCAAACTAATAGGCCAAATTGTCAAATTATGTCAATCATGTTTAAACATCAACAAGCAAATTGCTGTATGCAGATGGGAAATTTGTAAAAAAGCCTAGATATTCAGTACAGTGTGAAGAGTGCACATTGCGAGATTGTGATTTAAGACTAATATCTGGGGGAATGTGACTTTCCACCGTGTGGCTCTAAAGCCAGATTGCTGTCTCTATTAAATTGTCTGGTGAGACTTTTGACATTTAGGGCACTGACCGAGGAGAACTTGTATCATTAAGCATTACATCCTGCTTCCTACATCCTCCTACCCCGTCACTTTACGCACCACATTATCACACTGGTATATTAGTTGTCTTCTTGTTGCTTCTGCTGGAGTCCTCAGGATTTATTGCAACTTCACACCCAGACTGACTTCCCAAGGCTCTAGCCAGAGGAGAGATGAGAATCGAGAAGTGGTGTGAAATTTTTTTCTGCTAAAGACAGAGGAAAACTACGTATATTCCTACCCAGCCCTGTTGGGGATTGGAGTCAACTTTTAGCCCGGCGAACCCGATGTCAGCTTTCTGAGTGACAAATCCTTTTGGTACTTGTCATCTTTGCACCAGACACCACCCCAGGGGGGAAGGGACCTATTTGTGCTGTAGTTGCTGAGTGCTTGTGTGATTTCACCCCTGCCCAGGCTGGGACATAAGGGACAAAAGAATGGAGAGTTTAAAAAATGCTATAAAGCTTTCAGAATGCTTAAATAGACTGAAGTGAAGATTGCACAAGGAATTAAGATAAAAAGTAAGACATTAATCTGCAGAAAGAACAAAAGATCTATTAAATTAATCAATAGGTCTTTTACAGTGGCAAATATAATTTAGTTAAAGAAAATATAGACGGTGCAAGAAGAATATAATGAGTTTTCTGCCTCTCCTAAAAGC
Source organism: Fulmarus glacialis (assembly GCF_000690835.1). Lineage (NCBI taxonomy): Eukaryota > Metazoa > Chordata > Aves > Procellariiformes > Procellariidae > Fulmarus > Fulmarus glacialis. The sequence continues at coordinate 68,231 of NW_009208720.1, forward strand.
AAGGAATGAGACGAGCAGTTATTGATTGATAGGTATGTTTTTCAGAGAGGAAAAGCATGCTCTGGAAGGTGGGTGTCAGATCTGCGCTGAGGTTACAGAACGCCCTGCACTGTATTGTCCCGTGGGAACATGGACTTTGACTCACAGCAGAGAGATGTCATCTCATCAGAAACACTGGCTCATAACACACACCAAAGCCAGTTTCTGTCTTTCCTCATATTTAGAAGGAAATAGCAAGGAATAGATACATATTAATTTCCCAGCAACTTTAACTGTCCTTTGGGAACATGACAAAATAATGGGAGAAAAAATAATGTATATTGTAAACAGGGACAACTGTCCAGGGCACCAGGTAATGGGAAGACCTCTCTGTTATTGTAGGTATCAGTGTAAGTGACTCTTTCTGTTAGGTAAGTCCCAAAGGGTTTGATGTTCGTTCTGCCCAAGACGTAAACTGGATTGTTCAGTTTCAATGAAATGCAGATTTGCTTTTTACTGTGAAGAATATAGTGTGTCCTTATCCAAAGTTTTTATACTCTGATACTGAAACCCCATCATTTTGATGGTCATTCCTTACTGATGAATGACTTATTTAATGCTGTATTGTTTTTCCAAGGATTCACTCCCAGAACTACAGATTTTCCTGCATCACTGTTGCATGTCCTATTGCATTGATTTCCACTGATCCATTATCGTTATTTGGGATTCCTTCATTCATCCTGCGTAAGATGGAGGGCTTGCTCCATATTGTGGTTTTTCTTTACTAACCTCTCTTTGAAATATATCATGTGCTACCCAGATCCCAGGAATTTGGAGACTCAGAATTTTGCAATAGCTCTCCCCTGTAGCATCAAAAGACTTAACTCCAATATTATTAGTTATACTATTACAACTTCCCAAGAATTTAAGTGTGACAGTCTGAAATGAGGTGCAGTGCAGACTGTCCCTCCTTCTAATTCTGAATGTTCATGGCCAAACGCAGGCACCTGCTATTCAATAACAGTTTCCTGAAACTTGGGCAAGAGGAGAGCCAGAAGCACTAAATTAAACTATTAGTGTAACACACAGAAGGGGTGGGGGTGAACAAACTTAACAACTGTATCATGCCCCATCTGACTGGAGTACTGATGTTATTAATTTAAAGATGAACCAGCCATCTGGGCTCTTTAGCATCCCTGTATGTTATGTTGGAGTCTGATCCTCAGAAAAGGGGAACCAGGGAAAACTTAATTTGCCATTCTGAAGAAAGGCGATGATATTTCCTTTTCTCAGTGTGAAACAGCCTTTGCTGAGCAGGAATTTAGGAGGCTCAGGGGGTCTGTATGTGCTAGCAGGCACAGAGGTTCATTTTAACTTCATCTGGCCCTTTGGGTGAGAGTAAACACACAGAGCATCTTTCTTTCCACACAGCTTCATAATAAACTTCCAGAGGAGCATGAGCTTGACAAATATCGCTGTACAATTCTAATTAAAATAGATCTTCCTTTAAAAAAATCAATTTCATTAAAAAACCCCCACAGTTCTGCTTCAATCTCAATCTCACTAGAAAGACAACTATCAATAAGCTGTTGAATCTTGTGAAAAAAACATACACAACCTGACTGATTTTAAAATGCAATCAATTAGAAATCACACTTGACTTTTTTGATTGGAACTTAATTTTATTTGGAATGGGTTTGTGTCCTTGTCTACTATTAATTAGCAACAATAATAGTATTGTTGTTCTTCGGGAATTTCAAACAGATCTGCCTTCCTATAAGGCAGATGGTTGGTACAGATCAAAGCACTTTCAGTCGCAGCAGAGTTCTCAGCTCCATTACTTCTGTTAGCTGGCAAGGGAAGGCTTTGGTGGAAAAAATGGTAACCCTAAACAGAGGAGGAAATTGTCAGTGGAACGAGTTTATCTTTTCCAAGCTGCAACCTAAGAGACAGCTACAGGTAGGAGGGGCTGCAGCATCCTCACAGCATTGCAGCCACCAAGGCTTGGGTGCTGGGGCACTGCAGGGAAATGTATAGGAATGCAGCAAGGTAGCTGCTCTAGAATTCCAGCTATTAAACTGGTGTCAAACAATCTGATCCACATTTTTATCTAAAGCATTAGGCCAGACCTTCCTTGGCCAAAAGCAAACTCAATTGCATTATCTTCTGTTTGTTCAAGGGATAAGCCTAGCAGCTGTTCTTGTTGTGTAACATTTATATCTTTGCAGACACTGCAATAACAAGGGACGCTCCATGTGCAGGGGCTGGCCCCTTCCGTAACCTCGGAAGAAGCGGGATGCGCAGCGCTGTGCAGAGCAGTTTCTCGCTGACAGGAGACGATTGGGTGGATGGCTTACATTTCTTTCTTTTACCTTTACGCTGCAGAAGTGCTTTCCATTAATATTCAGCTGACAGACTTAATTTCAAAGCAAGTATTTGTTATTTTCATAGATGGAAAGAAGCTGTTAATATTCTAAAAGATAAAAGAGATTTTTTTTTTCTTCCTTTTTTTCCCTGGTGCATCAAAGGGTACAAACATGTTCATAGTTCTACGGCTGATTTTAGGACAAGGAGTGTGAATGTACGTGGACTGTTGGTTTATTTTTAATCAGCCCTTTTCTTCACACAATAGTGTGAATAAAGCCTGAAGCTGGGCGCTGTGAAAACTGATTTGGATTGGCATCTCTGGGGGGAAGCTAAGCAGAATGATGCTTAGTGCCAGTTATTATTTAGTACTAGCCTGAGGATCCACACAGTGATCCACGACCTGTATATATAAGTAGCACAGGGAGCCCCTAGGAATCTCAAGGTGGCCAGGTGCAGGGAAATGCCCCCTCACTGGGTCTTACTAGGCTGGACTTGGCAGCAGGTGGGACCAGCTACATGGCTTGTCCCTGGCGGCCTGGGAGTGTGGGCAGATTGGGCAGGAGCCTGACAGCTTGTCCCTGGGAGAGGCTTCCTACCAACAGGCAGCTGGGGAGAAGCAGAGAGCAACAGGGAGCAGTCACCTCACAGCAGGGAAACGATGTTTCCCTAGGATGCATGTACTTGCGTAAAGACTTTGCTCCTGGAGTCCCAGCAGGACCACAGGATTGGTTCCTCTGACATCGGGTAGTTTGAGAAACCTACTATTGCTGACGCTAATGTGGCATCTTTTCTGTGGGTAGCTTTAGCTGGCAAGGGCACTGAACCACCACTTTTGGGAGACAAAAAAATATACCTACAAATACAAAGGGGAAGGGCAGAAGCCTATGTTGCAATGGAAATCAAGGTCCTCTGCATATATAAAACTTCAACTCCATGGTACCTTTGTACCTACTATATACCTGTGTTTTACAAAACCGAAGTTAGCAACTTCCTTAGCTCATCTAATACAACATAAAGACATCTCTACAACCATAGTCTGTTAGGCAACTATTAAAGAGACAGCATTAGGACCGTTAACTTGGAGGTAAGAGGTGCCCTATCTCATACCCTGCTATCTAGAAGTCTGATTCTGTTGATAATAACAACGTGGCCACTGACATCATCCCACCTGCTTGGATTCTTATTTGTGATCAGTCTTACAGGACTATTAAATACTTTAAATTTAATCAAACACAATACATTTAATGCTCTTGGAAGAGTAAAAGTGCCTGCCATTCTCAAGAATGAGAATTGCTCAAGGAAGTAATGCAGGACATTAGTTTATTAATGCCCACAAAACCTCAAATATTTCTAGAGAAAAATAAGGTCATTAGTTAGCAGCAAGAATGTTCATGGAGTCATGAGAGAAGCATCTTCAAAGACTAAAGGATTAAAGTGTACCTGCAGATAGGACAGAGTGCTACTTGAAAGAAATCACTGAATTAATCCATATCTGTTACTAGAAAAATAATCTTAGGCAATACTGTAATATTGTTTCCTTATTCTAGGCTGTGATCTTGCATTTGCAGAAAACGAGGCCTGTTGCAGAGATGCCAGGAGGCGAACTGTTCGCCTGAGTGGCTGTCAGCACAGAGGAAGGAGCGTGGCATTGCCATCCATCCTCCGTCCTGACAGAGGCCGCAGGTGGGGACGTGCCACTGCTCTGCAGCACAGGCAGCTCCGTCACAATCTCTCACAGCTGGCTGTTCAGTACGGTTACCACCTCACAGACGTGGACTTTTAAGCAAATACCGCCAGATCTTCTTTGCATAAGGGGAACCACAGCTGGACAGAAATGGCCACAAGCCCTCTCCCACCAGAGCTTCTCCTTCCCCCTCTTTTGCAAGAGGGCTTCAGCCGAGGAGCCCTGGGAAGTGGATGCGCTGCATGGGCGCTTTCCAGCAGAGGGCAAGTTATTTTGGAAGAGTGTAATTGAGTCTGCTCTTGTACCAAACAGTGAGGACAAAGTTTTCTGCCAGGCTATGCTACGATCTGGGTCCAGTCCATTAGCACATTGGTTTAGGCGTAAAGCTACCTACATATATTTTTAAATGAAAATCTGCCTAGTAGCCTGCTACCTGGTAATTGCATCAGCAGAGCAGGGTGAGAGATGGCAGGAAGGGATGTAAGCATGTTATGGGAGTAAAACAGGAGGAAGACAATCATAATAAATATTTGCTTAAGAATATATTGTACGTTCTGGCGTGGAAAAAGACTAGTGTCTCCTTTACACTCTGTAAGGTGAAGTAATTGAGAAGCTGTTCCATTCAGATGCTATTGCAACTGGGAAACCATGAGATGAACTGCTTCAAAAATTAACCTCAAGGAGACAGACTTAAAGTATATTAAAAAGGATCCTTCTCTAACTCAACCAGCATAGCACGTAATTCACTAAGCTTTAAGGGTGAATTTATGATGTGGAAAAATTTATTTCCTATTCCATCTTCCCACCTGAAAAAAAAAAAAAGAAAGAGAAAGGAAAATAGAAATATTTCTTACATAAACTTTAGTTACATTTTCTGGTGAAATGGCAGGATGAAAAGAGTAATTATGGTTCAAGGTCAAAATGAAATTCTGTTCACATCTCAGTCCTTCACACATCATTCTGTGAAACGAGAGCGCTGAATAGAGGGAAAATTAACTGATTTCTTTTAAGTTTAGTAATTGCAAATGTAAAATGAATATCATTCTGCAGACATGGTGCCAGAGGACAACGCAAACTAACGAAATAATGGTAGTCTTGATAAATAATTTATGCATCATATCAAAAGCTGAATGAGATAAAGAAATGGAGAACCTATTTGAAAATTTGGAAATTGCTCAAAGCTCTTCCTCCAGTGACTCCCAAGAGGATGAGCACAGAACACTAATAAACTCTGTGACCGTGTATAATTCATAAACTTTGTCTCATTTTTTGATTTTCAGTGCTTACAGTTTACAGTTAACAAAGGAACAAAGAGTCGAAAAATCCTGGTAGCAGTTGAGAACATAAGCCAGCTGATTCCTCCACTTAGTCTATTCATAAAGGGCATCTGTTTTCATCCCAAACTGCACATATATTGCCATTAAACTCAGCACATTGCAAACAGAAAAAAACCCTTCTGCTCATATCCTCATGCCTGGTTTATATTTGTATTTTTATGACAGCTATTACAATGTGAGATTATAACACAACAAAAGCCATTTCAGGACGATTTTTGTTAACAGTATTCTGTTGCAGCTCTTGGTTAACATTCAGACTGGATTTGTTATGGATTCATTCAGCGGCATTCATTCAAACACAGAGTAAACCAGTGGATGCTATCTGAAGGCAGTGGGATGTTTCTGAATGCATTACATAGCAAGAAACTTCCCCCTCACAGCCACATTGGAAAGATATTACTAAACAAATCTAAAAATTACATTTGGATAAGAAATTATTTTGACAGTCACAGTAACAAGCCTGTGAAATCTTATTTTGAAAAGCCATGGTGCGCAAGGGGGTTATTTTTAACTCTTTGCACGTCAGCACTTTGTTGTTTGATTTCAGGCACAGCACAATTCAGTTGCACAACCAGATTTTTGTAATCTGGTGTGGATCTGGAGTAGCTTGATGATTTGCCCTTTAAGGATACAACATGAAATAGTTTAAGCTCTTAAGATTTTTTTTTTCTTTAAGATGCTTTGGAGTTTTAATTCTTATTTTTGCAGTGTATCTAGAAACAGGGAAGAGTGTCCTGTGGCTTTCTGAGGGAAACCCTCTGCTTCCTACTTTGAGTACACAGCAGAGCACAGCAGGCTTCTCAGCTGCGTGACAAGTTTCAAGCTGCTGAAATGCTGCGATGGCACCCGCAGCCTCTGCTGCCATGTGTCAGAGCGAGCAGCATCTGCCTTGAGCTTCACAGCAGAAGCTGGTGGAACAACAGAAGCGGAATCTCCAAACAGCTTCCCATGGTCATCAAAGACACAAAGAAATCACACAGCGCTCTCAGGGCACCTTTGCAGATCTGTTGTCCTGGGTGGGTAGATGGGAAAGAAGGTGACTACTATTAGCAAGCTTCAGAATCGGGTACCGGGCAGCTGCCCCTTGGTGATCCCCTGTGCCCACACACAGGCTGTCATGAGGCTGACGAAAGGGATCCATCCCTCAGTTTCTCCCTGGCTGTCCTGCCTGCCTCTGAGAGCCTGTTAAGTGTTATTTGAATATTGTTTACTTCATTAATTTTCTCCTACCATCAATTGATGAATAAATTATTCATAAGTAAATTTATAAATTATTCTACCAGTTCTATTGATGATTGAATAATATTGACCAAATAAATTATTCACTCTTCTTTTCCCCCACCAAATGACAAACAAATTATTTGTGAGCATTCTTTTTTTCATTATTGGATCAACTCCTCCATCTATTGAGACACTTATAAGATGACACTCACTCTGATAGCTACACAATTTGTAAGCAGGCCCTTTTAGGACCTATATTTTCATAGACAAACAAAACTAGTTTTTATTGTATACTTATATGGCGGTTGCTTTAAATATGAGGTCCTTCTGAACATGAGGAGATACGTGGAGGTGTTTTTGTATATTTCAAAGCCAATTAAACAGAACGTTGAGATATTCTGGGGTTAATTCTCATCCAACCAATATATTTTGAACTGTGCAGATTATTTTACAGTTTTCTATATTTGTACAAAATAGTTAGTGTTGAGGCTGCAGCCAGCCCATGATCCCAAAAGGTATCAGGATGTAAGTTCTGTAAATGAGCATCAGGAGCAAAGCCAAACCAGACAGATACCACGACTTATGGCCACTACAAATGCAAACTGCATAAGCCAGAGGTTATTTCAAGCTCCTGGATAAATTACATGAGCTTTACATCCAGCTAGATCCATTGCTTCTCTCTCTTCTTTCACTGTTCACCACTAACTATCTGGCAGACAAGTGATAGCTCTTCCAGTGGCACCTTTTCTAGCACATTTTACCATGCAGGCAAAATGTGTCTATATCCAAAAGTATGGACAGTCCATGTGGTGACTGTCATTATGGTGGGTCAGGAAAAAAAAAAAAAAAATTACAATGAGTAACTAAATACATGTCTAGGAACTTGATACTAAGTCATAAGCACCCATAAAGAAAGGATTAGATTCCCTCTATTCCATGGAGCTCGAGTTAGATTAAGTCCACCAAGTCAATCAAACTGCATTAGCGTGAAATCAGTATAAGGACTGTGAACAGTACACTGAAAAGTATTCTGTAAAAAGTTTGTCTAAAAGATACAGAGAGGGAAGGCATCTTATGCCAGCAAAGGAGCAGCCCTTCTGTAATTTTTCAGGTGTGACTGCCAGTGAGGATCAGAAGCACATACCTCTCTCTGCTGGCATCTTTCTTGCCTCAGAGACCCACCAGTAAAGCACGTGCAAAGAGTTTCAGCTGGCTTTTTATGTTGGTTTGGTTTTTTTTTTTTTAATTTAAAACCATGGAGCAGGCATATTTGCCAAGCTGGCTACATGTAAGAGAGTGAATACAGCCCCAAGACAGCAGTTACTTCTACAGCTCACGCTGTCCAATGGGAGGAAGATGAATGGGCTGTGCAAGGGAAGCAGGACTGCTTAGCGAGCAGAGAGCTCATTTATGGGGAAGTCTCCGCCACCGTGCAGCTCTGTAACACCTGGCTGCTGCAGACATGAGCTGTCTCTCCTTGTTTCCCCTTTCTTTTCCACCCAGATGGGGGCTGTGCGCTGTCACTCGGGCCGGTATAGCAGTGTATTATTGGCCTTTAAAACATGTACAGCAGAAAATCACAGTGCTCTCATTTTCAGATAAAACTGTTAATAGGTCTCCCTTTCTCATGAAGGCATTGTAACAAGTCCCTGGTTAAACTGGCATTGATATTTTCACTTAGATTTCCACATTAAAATAGGCAGGGACTTAGGGAATTGTTGTGATCAGGACTTAGAGGGGAAGCACCTAGGCTTTGCACTCTGAAAAATAACTGAGTGGTCTTTGGGGTCAAGTTTTTAAACTCCCTTTCTCGCTGTTCCCCCAGGAGTACTCAGACACAGAAATATATAGAAAGGTATAATAGAGAAAGTGGGAAGACAATAAAAGGGTGTTTAAACATCATATGTGGTGTGGTCAGAGAGACTGGAAGAATGCTCTTTGCAGCGCTGTTCAGAGTGGATGTGAATGGAGCACAGTTATATTGGTCAAAGCCAGAGAAAAGACCAATGCAGTAGTTAAGATAAAATGGTGAAGGGAACCCATGGGAAAATTTTACGTATATAGGTATGTAACAGACTATATCTGTGGGACATTTATGCAGAAAGGAGCTATTAAATTTAGCCTGCATATGAGGTTTTGGAGAGTAGTCTGAGCTGAGTATGTCTCAGATTAAGGGTCTGAGTAAAAGACAGAGATGTTACCGATCCAGAATGAATGTAGGTGCTCCATATTAGATGGTGTGATGTCTATTCATCAGTAATGGAGCAGTCCAGAATATGAGCTGGGTCAAGAGAAAAGACCCAAGCAAGTGATCTACCTAAAGATATGCAGGTGGGAAAGAGAGAACTGCCTGCTCTACAAGACACTCCGAAGAAGCTGAGACTGCATAAGAAGCAGATTACAGAGTCACAGAAGCTGAAGGAGAACAGGACCACAAGAAGACATCATTATATTTAGTTGTCTTACAGTGTTTTGCAGTATCATCTCACTGCACCTGGTCATTTGCATCAATAGTAGGAAAAAGTGCTTTTATCACCGCTGCTTACTCCAGTTTAGCAGCCAGAGCAAGACACAGCTGTGCAGGCAGTAGGTATTACTGCAGCACACATAGCATGACGGTTGGCAGCAGTGTAGCTAGGCTGGCGTATCTCGCCTGAGGAGCAAGGACTAAGATTAGGCTGCAAAAAAATGTTCAGACTCATCCAAATTATTTTATATATTTTATAAAAATATAATGCACAGAGGGGTGGATGGGTGTGTTACCTCATACATTGGAATTTTTTCCAATGGGGAGTAAAAGCCATGAGGAAAATCTCCTTAGGTGTTTTTTATTGAAAATGCAGTCTACCAGCAAAATATATTTGCAGCTTGGTTAAGCTTCTGCTGTTAGTTTTCCCATGAATGCTTGCACTCCTAGTAATGTTTTGCATCTAAGTCAGTTTTGCTGCTTTTTTAAAGGAAAGTCACAGAAAACAGAGCTGTAGGAGCTGCAGGAGGCCATCTAGATTTTGCCACCATAATAGCTAAGAGGAAAATTAACTTAAATTGTCTGTCAGGTTTTAATTAATTGAAGAACCATCAAACAGTCTTTCATTTGTCTTATTTCAGGTATGAAATTATTTGGGAAAGGGCAACATTTTCCAGAGGAAAAAAAGGAGCAATAGTCTGCAAGCATGACTTGAAGTAGTAGAAAAGAACTTTAAAATTACAAGTATGTGAAAAGATGCGATTTTATTTAATGCTGAAACATATTAAGCAATACCTCCCTGCCTTCTTCATATCCCACTCAATCCAGTGAAACTGTTCATGACTCTAAATGAAGTACTCTAAATGAACGACAGAAGAAGAAAGTTCTGGATATCTACCTGCTTACCTTTCTCTCTGATGATTCATAATCTTCTTGTTTAAGTCTTTCCCAGAGCTCAGAAACAAACTGCTTACTCCTAATGTGACAGTGATATTGGCCTCCCTCTATAATTCCTTTTTTGACTTTTGCAGTCATTCCTCCCCTCTTTTCCATTTCACTGCATTTTGCTCCTCAACCTCCTTTTTCCTTTTTGATTGCTATTTTTGGTTGCAGCTGTTGTAATGCCAGCTGGAAGAAATGAGCCTGGTATTCTCTTTTGAAGACTGTGAAATTAGTATCTATTATAAACTTTCTGCAGTCAGAATTGCAGGTCCACAGGTTTTCTATCTTAGTGTCATCAGCTCCACTGTTCCTGAGAAATGGAGCAGACAAGGAAGGTGATCATTTCAGAAGAAAAGGAGGGAAGTAGCTGGGGAAACACCATTAATTCAAAGAAAAGGGCCAACCCTATCAGATTAATCTCGCGCTCTATGAAGAGCAGTGCAGGGTAATATACTCAGGATGCTGGCAAGGAGACAGGCATCTGTATTTTGGACTAATGAAGTCCTATTAAGATCTATGTGCTTGGAAGTGTTCCTGGAGCACTGTAGCTAAGCGTGGATCATGGCAACCTAGTCATCATTCAGCAGAACGCGGCCGCCTGCCTCGCCGGCTCAGATGCAATAAGGCAGTTTTCTTAAGCAGATGTGTCTGAGACCTCAAGGGCATCAAAGCGTCTGAGATTCCTAAGTACTCTGACAATCTGGCAGCAGATCTGTTTGGCAGAGGGCACTGCAAAGGCAACAGCGAGCTTTGGAGTTGTTTCTCTCTTCCCAACACCATCTTGCTCAATGTCTTTCAGTAAGATGCAAAAGGAAAAAAAGGGTCAGGCTGAGAAAGGAATGTGATAAAGAGCTGCTTATGGCCTGTACTGTTGTCACTTGACACAGTAGCTACCTAGAGATAGTAAAACTATGGATAGATGAGTCTTGAGGGTGCCTGGAGTTAAATGTCCTGTGGGCAGTGGACTAAACAGCCATTACCACTCTCTATAGGCTTGAGAGAACCCAGATACCTGGGTGTACCACCCAAGCCAGCCCTGATGGCCTTGGGATTATGAATCACAAATGCTCTTTCAGCACTGATAGTGTGCTAACTTCTGTGAAATGAACATATGCTTTCTTACCTAGTATCCACATACAGATGCTGTTTGTGAGGATGGTCTCCCAGAGTAAAGCAGCCTTTCTGGAGAAAACGTCTTACTGCTTCTTTACAAAAAGAACTGGCTTCAAGGGCAGCTTAAAGGCAGTCCTAAATGCCAAAACTCTATAATAGCAGACAAAAAAAGGTAATTTTTTAAGTTATTGTCACAGCTGTGGCATAAGATTATAGGAAATCTTTATGTTGGAGTTTGTCTGCATGTCGTGGTTTAACCTGGCAGGCAG
>NW_009208721.1:0-2166 GCF_000690835.1 Fulmarus glacialis
CCTCGCGTGTCCCCCCCCCATGTCCCCCCACCTGCCGTCGAATCCCTTCCCGCATCAAAAGCTCCGCGAGGGGCTGGGAGGATGCTCCAGCCCCCCGATCCCAAGTTTTGGGGATCAGGCAAGTTTTTGGGGTGCAGCCGGCCCCGGCAAAAACATTTTGCTCCAAATGGGGATTTTTTTGGTGCTTTTTTCCGCACTATTTTTTGCTGAAATAACAGCGCGGGGATCAAGTAATTAGCAGATTAGCCGGGAAAAAATCACACGGGGATCAAAAATAGCCCTTGAGCCACTCAAGGAGGGGTTGCTGCCAATTAAATCATTTCCCAAAACCAGGCTTTTTAAAATTTTTAATACCTATTTTGGGGGTTCAAGGGCATTTCCCGCACGGGATGGGGTGGGAAATCCTCCCGGGACGTCCGCTGCTCCATGCAAACCCTTTGTGCAACCCCGGGACCCCTTTTTTTGCAAACCTGGGGTGCCTTTCTGCAAATGTGGGAACACTTTTGGCAAACCTGTGACCCCATTTTACAAACCAAGACCCCTCTTTGCAAACCTGGGACCCCGTTTTGCAAATCAGGGTTCCGTTTCTTAAACCTGGGGTGACTTTTCTTAAACCTGGGACACCTTTTTGCAAACTTGGGGGGCCTTTTCTTACTCGTGGGGTCCCAGTTTGCAAACCAAGACCCCTTTGTGCAAACCTTGAGCCCCATTTTGCAAACCTGGGGTGCCTTTTCTTAAATCTGGGGAGCCTCTGCTTAAATCTGGGGAGCCTTTTTTCAAACCTGAAACCCATTTGTGCAAACCTGGGACCCCTTTGTGCAAATCTGGGACCCCTTTGTGCAAACCTGGGACCCCGTTTTGCAAATCAGGGCTCCTTTTCTTAAACTTGGGCTGACTTTTCATAAATCCGGGACCCTTTTTGCAAACCTGGGGTGCCTTTTTGCAATTGTGGGGACCCTTTTGGCAATCCTGTGACCCCATTTTACAAACCAAGACCCCTTTGTGCAAACCTGGGACCCCGTTTTGCAAATCAGGGTTCCGTTTCTTAAACCTGGGGTGACTTTTCTTAAACCTGGGACACCTTTTTGCAAACTTGGGGGGCCTTTTCTTACTCGTGGGGTCCCAGTTTGCAAACCAAGACCCCTTTGTGCAAACCTTGAGCCCCATTTTGCAAACCTGGGGTGCCTTTTCTTAAATCTGGGGAGCCTTTTTGCAAACCTGAAACCCATTTGTGCAAACCTGGGACCCGTTTGTGCAAATCTGGGACCCCTTTTTGCAAACCTGGGGTGCCTTTTGCAAACCTGAGACCCCATTCTGCAAACCTGGGGTGCCTTTTCTTAAATCCGGGGTGCCGTTTTTGCAAACGTGAGACCCCCTTTTGCAAATTTACGACCCCTTTTGCAATCCTGGGGTGCCTTTTTCCAAACGTGGAGCCCCTTTTTGCCAACCTGAGGCTCCGTTACCTCTTCCCCTTTCACCGAGCATCGTTTTGCAAAGCACTTTTGCTTCCCCTGTGAAAAGCAGGAGGGCTGCAAAATTTATTGCCTCCGAGTCCCCGCACTCAGCGGGACGTCTCGCCGGCTTCGGCACCGAATATCTTCCCCGTGAGGGTCGCATCTGACCCCGGAGAGGGATGCTCTCACCTCCCTCGCCTTCCTGGCCATAAAAAAAGAGGAGTTTGGGCATCTTAAAAGCAAAAACCAGACATCAATTTATGTATAATGCAGTGGTAAAAAATAAAAAGGTTGGCACTTCTCATTGCTTGTCTCTAGGAGCTCTTATTTAACTTGAAAAATTAAAATTTTGCTGGATTTCTAGCATCCGCTTCTATTCCCAGGGGCGCTTTCCCATTTCCAGGCGGGAAAAAAACCCCTTATTTCACCTTAAAAACCATAAAACCGAGCCTAAAAGCTGCGGGAGGATGTTTGAGGGTAGAGTTATGGATCAAGATTAAGATAAACCTGGGCTAAGCAGCAAACCTGGCTGTGGGATTTAGGGGCACGTGCCCCAGCAGGAAATATTTTTGAGCATCTGTAGTTTTATTTCGCCGTTTAATGAATAGCGGGTCTATTCTTCGTTAGGAGCTGGCGGGGGATTAAACTGGAGGCAGCTAAGCTTGAGGCTGGGTTCTCTTTTTCCAAGCCAGTCCCTTTGCAGGGAAAAGGG
>NW_009208722.1:0-1850 GCF_000690835.1 Fulmarus glacialis
GTGTTTAGCTGCCTGCTGGGTTAAATCACGACAGTCCTTTTGGCGCCCAACGTAGGGCTTGACAGGTTGAGATAACGACAAATCTGACGAGAGCGCGTTAGAACAAATTTGTTATAAACATGCATGATATTAATTTGATAGTCACCGGTCACAATGTTGATTAATTTGCTCTCAGAGTTGTTGTGCTTGTTCTCAGCATGGTGTTATGTAACACCTTACTGGCAGTGTATGTGTCCTGTTGTTGTGCTGTTTATCACCTCTGGGAGCTGGGTCAAGGTTATCATTTTGCTGTACTTTGTAGCAGTGGCTTATGATATGATAAAATGGCTGGTTGTGAGACTAATCTGGTGTTTGTACTCAGCATTGCCATCATCTCCGTACTTCGGGCACCACCTCTCAGAAACTATTAATAATTACACTCTTTACCCTTTCTCCTCGGAGAGACAATTTAGTGGGGAGACACCCTCCTTCACCTTCCGCTTCTCCTCCAGGCTAGTTACAATAGCTCCTGAGAATTTTTAGTATCCTTGGGATGTTCAAACCAGCATGTTCCTGTTGCTCCTACTCCAACCCTGGTGACAGGCACTGCGGCTACTCCAACCCCCACGACAGACACTGCAGCTACTCCAGCCCCAGTGACAGGCACTGCAGCTACTCCAAGCCTTGCAACAGTCACAGCAGCTACTCCAGCCCCAGGGACAGGCACTGCGGCTACTCCAACCCCGGCGACAGGCACTGCAGCTGAACCAGAGAACAAACCCGTGCCGGTATCAGTCGCCCCTATACACAGGAAGAACTCTTGGAAGCAAAAGTCAGCTCGTTTAGTAAGGGATGATGAAGCAGCAGGGCCATCACAAGAAGAGGAAGAGGAAGAACTCATAAATGAGATGGTAACCACCCGATCCCTATCCCTGAGTGAGCTGCAAGGTATGTGAAAATATTTCGGTCGTCGTCCAGGTGAGCACATTGTCACCTGGCTGCTCCAATGCTGGGATAAGAGGGCCAGTAGCCTGGAATTAGAGGGTAGGGAAGCCAAGCAGCTGGGGGAAGGAAGGGGGCAGTAACAAAGCGTTTGGAAGAAGGGCACAAGTCCTCAGCCTCTGGAGGCGACTCCTGTCAGGCGTGAAGGAAAGGTATCCCTTCAAGGAAGATGTTACATGTCACCCAGGCAAGTGGACCACCATGGAGAGAGATACCTGAGGGAATTAGCCGTGTTGGAGGTGATTTATAGTGACCTGGACAACAAGCAGTTATCCAAAGGTCCAGATGAAGTCCAGTGCACCCGACCCATGTGGCAGAAGTTTGTACGGAGCGTACCATCATCGTATGCCAACTCATTGGCAATACTGACCCAGAAAGATGGAGAGGAACCAATGGTGGATGAATTGGCTGGCCAACTCTGGGAATACGAAGGAAATATTTCTTCCTCCCTCGTTTCAGCTGTTGGAGAAACTGTTCTGGGAGTTCCAGTGAATCAAAGAGGATAAGTCCTACTCCCCACCTGTACAGACCAGTATCTCAGCTATTAGGAGTCAGCGTTCCTCTGCTCAAGAGAGAGGATATAGAGAGTATACGCCACGGGGCACCCTGTGGTTTTACCTGCGTGACCACGGCGAAGAAACAAGGAAGTGGGATGTAAAATCTACCTCAACCCTAGAGGTGCGGGTACGTGAGTTGCGAGGAAAAACAATCACAAAAGGGGGTTCTTCCAGGAAAACTGCTGGTCCAGTCTCCAGTGGGCAGTTCCCCAGACAGAGTAGAAGGGCTGATCTCACTTCTGATCTTAATGAAGGGACTTTGGATGCGTATTTACAAGAAGTAAGTAATGAATACTATGACCAGGACTAGAG
>NW_009208723.1:0-44934 GCF_000690835.1 Fulmarus glacialis
GCGGGTCACCTGGTCATAGAAGGAGATTAAAATAGTAGATCCAGAGTTCCTACTCAAGGGGTTACATGCATTTCTGTGGGGTTGCCTGCCTCGAAATCTACACATTCAGAAAGAAAAGGCTGCACTTCACTCATTTGGAAAGAAAGTACAGTCAAGCTGAACTAAAAATACAACACCCCCCCCCAATTATGTGCAGTCATAAGCTTAAAATAACCCAATTTTAAACATCTAATGGGATCCAGATGTATTACATGAAAAACTTCCAGTGAAAGCCATTAAAACACGTTTTGAGAAGCATAGAAATGTCTCTGGTTAATCCAATGCCCTTCTTTTCTACAGATATGCAGTTTACCAGAATGAGACAATATCATACTTGCAAGTGAGACAACCATTTTAAAAGAGTTCTCTCCCACATGACTGTTCCTTGCTAAGATGAAGGAAGAAATAATGCTCAAAAATACTATCCAATTGCAACCTCCCAGAACTCCCCCTCCTGCACTTACCCTGGGTAAAGCTGAAACTTGTACTGCTCTGACGAGGATTACACGTTCCTGTTATTAGATTACATTTTTATAAACATAAAAAAGATCAGCTGTTTGCTTCATATAGAGAGACTGGAGTGTATCATGCACTGGCAGCTCTGAGAAAACAAACTGAAGTACTCAACAAGTCTGTGTCTGATTGCTCATATGTCTCCACGCTCCGGAGATCCTACCTAAGCTCTCTACCCTCTTTCTCTCCCAATTTAAAGCTTTCTTAGAGTAAATTTATTCATATACATGCTTTCTTGGTTACACTGGGTAATTCCTCCACTCTAGGAAAGGACATCAATTAAATACTAACACACACCTTAAGAAAGAGGGGGAAAGAGAAAAGGAAAGATACAGCTCTACAGCTCTCTGCTCTAGTGAAGAAATCGAGTTGGCACCAAGGAGCAGTCACTAAGTAGCTTAACAACACAAAGAGTACAGTATTGGATCACTTACAGAAAGGTCAGACAACCTGAGCTGCCAATAGTAGCCAAACCCTACATCAAATACTCGAGACACTGCCACCAAAACCTACTCTGTGTGTCCATGATGGCTCTTCATCAGAGGGATGGGTCAATGCGGAGCTCTTTAGGATGCAGGACCAAGCACAGCCCTTCAGACTGGCTGCAGTACTCTCCAGCCTGGGCATGGGAACATCCATGAGCATTATAAATGTTTCAGACAACATCTCTGTCATAAAGCCTTATCAGCTAGAGAGATCTCCCAGCTAACAAACCCCAGGATTACCTAAATGACACAAAAGTAGTTCTGGTTTCAGCCCAGGCATGGGGAGGGCACATGACTACGTTTATTATTTGCAGCGTGCAGCACATCTAGGAACACCAGCCACAGACTGGAAGACCCTGCTGCAGGCAGTATGGATGCAAAATGAATGAGAAGTCCCCAACCCAGCATGCTCAGAATCTAATTATAAAACAAATGAAACTAAAAGAAACAGTAAAAAGAAATGCTTGGTAATTTGTCCCCCTATCACTTCCTAAGCTTAAATATTTTCAAGTTTTCTGGAGGACACATGGTGATGACAAAGGCAGACAAAGGCACAGCTCCTTGGGTGTTCAAGAAGTCAAATCACGATCATCAAAATGTTCTGAATTTGGAGATATTTTACTGATCTGAACAACATTTTTTCAGCTGTTGTACTGGAAGAAAGAAGAGAAAGTTAAGTATTTTACATAAACTCATTAAAAATTACAGCTGTAAGTGCTAATTACCTCAGCTGACATCAAATTAGCCAACATCAATGAGTCGTTCTGTTGTTTGGGTGTTTTTTGTTAAAAAACAAACATCAAACATCATAGCAGATGTGTGCCTTTAGGAAACAGTCAAGGTTGTAAGGGTGAGTGATAGATCTGAGCTATTCACGATATGCACTACAGTAGCCCAGGTAGTAGATAGAAGCAATCATTCATTCCCGCCATTGATAAACACCCAACACTCACTGAAAGTCATCTGACAACCGACCTTGGCAGCTGCTGCTGTCTGGTCTCAGAGTACATTACTGCAAAGATTTCAGTGTTTGCTTTTTACTTTACCTACAATACAAGTTTCCATGTCAAGAACACTTCCCTCTTCCCTAAAAAATACCTTTAGAGCTCAAAGATCTTAGCAGTTCACCCAAACTTCTCTCCTCTTCGACGCTGAGAAGCAGAAGTGAAATTATTCAGGTCAAGGCCAGTTGTTTAAAACCAAGAATTGAATCTCACAGTCCATCCCATCAACGCTTACTGCCACAGAAAATTCAGGTGCTCGTGTTTTTGGTGACAGCACTCATCTGCTTCAGGCCTGTCCCTGCAGGTCACCACAAAGGCCGAGGAGAAAACCCGTTCCAAATTCGTAAACAATACCTGTACCGCTTCATGATAAGACCGAAAGATAGAAACACAGGCTGTGAATAACAGCACTGATGAAGGAAAGAGTTACCCTGGCATGGTGGAAGAGTTGTCTCCTTCACAGTTACCTATCTGATGACCAAAGGCAGCCAGGTGACTCCTGCCGTGAGGTTGGTGCAAAGAGGGATCACAGAGAGACATCTGCACTCCATGAGAGCACTGGATACCAATGGCCGATGATGGCCTTGAAATGGAGAGTGAGGAGGATGCGTTGCCCCACAAGGAAAAAAATCTTGTTAGGTGGATGGTTTCATGTGATGATATAAAAGTGGGGAGAACACCTACATTAAAGCAAGGGAGGACAGGAAAATCTTCCTCTGAGCATACCAGCATAAGAATTATTTTGAAAAAGGCCAATATTTTATGCTGTCACACCAGAAAAGCTTCTAGCACTAACATTCAACTACTAAAGCAGCCAGTTTTGATGTGACTGATACCCAACTGACAGCGTTCACTTTCCTGGTATCCTTTTGTTGCTCAGTTTGAACATGGCACCTGCTTCGAGAAGCCTCTAAAATGACCCTTGTCATTCCTTGCAGGTATTCTCTTTCTCTGGATCTCAGCTGATGTGCACTAGCCAGAGAAGAGGTGTCATTTCAATAGGCTGTTCCTTGAAGTTCTGAGTCCTTCAGGAAAATTTACAACCTACAGAATAAGCATTGAGTTGAGTAACTGCAGGTCAGGCAGGACGTGAATTTTACCATGCCAGCACCTCCTGCTGTCACGCAGGGACACATAGAATCACAGAATCATTAAGGTTGGAAAAGACCTCTAAGATCACCCAGTCCAACCGTCAACCCCCATGCCCACTAAACCATGTCCCTAAGCGCCTCATCTACACGTCTTTTAAATACTTCCAGGGATGGTGACTCCACCACTTCCCTGGGCAGCCTGTGCCAAGGCCTGACCACTCTTTCAGTAAAGAAATTGTTCCTAATGTCCAGTCTAAACCTCCCCTGGCGCAACTTGAGGCCGTTTCCTCTCGTCCTATCACTTGTTACTTGGGAGAAGAGACCAACCCCCACCTCGCTACAACCTCCTTCCAGGTAGTTGTAGAGCGCGATGAGGTCTCCCCTCAGCCTCCTCTTCTCCAGGCTGAACAGCCCCAGTTCCCTCAGCCGCTCCTCATCAGACTTGTGCTCCAAGTCTCCAAGGGCAGAAGCAGCAGCGCATCTCTTCTCCCTCACTTTTCAGGCATTGCAATTAAAAAAGGAGCATGAAAGGTATTTCTGTATCACACGTGTGAAGGAGAGAGATTAATTGTGCAACAGTACGCCCACTCAGTGAGTGCACTTTGGCTGTCACAGCCTGAGAGAGGAAATGCGGCAGGTCACGGCCACCTCCGGCACACGAAGCATCTGGCAGCTCTCCGGTCACTCAAAACCTGGCATCCTGTGCACACAATTCAGTGTGCGCACAGGTTTCAGTAAGACTTCTTCTGGTAAGTACCCAAAAGCAAGGGTGTGAATTTAAGCTCATCATCCACCACCGTGGGAGCAGAAACTGAGGCAAATCTACTGAGAAGCGCAAAGGAGCACAAACGCAGCACTTGTCTTTCTAAAACGTTCACCTTGCAACACAGTTCAACTGTTTGGCTCAGCAACAGCAACACCAAATTAACACCAAAAGAAAAAAGAGAAACCCATTTGCTGATATGAAACTGTACCAGTGCATTTGCACGCGCTAGTCACTGCATTCCTAGGAATGCATGGTTTTAAACAAATACAACAGAAATTGCAGTGTGCACACACAAAAGGCACCGATGGCACTTGCTGTCAAGTATGTTTTCAAGCAGTGCCACCTCCCTGAATAGCTTGTCAGAACCCAAAGCTTTACCTCATGGTGTCTAGTGCGAGACGCCTGCAAAGCTTGAGGGAACTTCTGTTGACTGGTATCATTGTATTTTTAATAACAACTTATTTTTAAAAAAAATCCAATTGCTATATAACTCATTCAGTGTGAGTATTTATTCTGAAGAAGTAACACACCTGCAACCGAAATACACCCCATACAACTTTGTTGCTTGTAAAGCTACCCTCTTTGGGCAGCACATCGCAGTCAAGAAACCCCCGTAAGTTATAGTGAACATTCTTCTCACGCTTCTTTACAGAATCCTTTAGTAAAATATCTTCTTTTTTGAGTATTACTTGTGACTGTCTACTAATACCACAGCATACTGAAGATACTCTGCCCTGAGCCAACAATATATCTGGAGCACAGCAAGTTTAAGGTACACAAGCAACTGAACTGATCTAATGGTTTGCTGTCATCAAAAGGAGGTCTTACACCTCCCACCCCAGATGAGCAGCCCCATCCTTTCCCTTGGACTGCCCCGGCATGCACCAGGGGCATGAGCTGATTCCATGAGCTGATTCCAATTGCTAATCAGGCACAAGGCTGACAACCTTTTTATCACTAGGTTTGTTTTTGTAGGGCTGCCGAGGTGTGCTGGCTCACAGCGGGGTCCCCATCGCTGCCCAAGTGTATGCAGGGTCAGTAAAGAGAGGGCACGGACCAGAGTCCTGGGCACAGAAAGCCTTCTGAGCACCTCAACCGACCCTCAGCATCTCTTTACAGAGAGGCTTAGAGGCCGGCATGAGCAGGACCATATGCTTCGGACGCTTTGTTTTGGGGTAACAGAACGCGTTTCTAGGTTGCTGACTCAAACACAGAGCAGATTAGAGGTGGCCAAACATGAACCGTATAGGAAGCTAAGTAGGCGTTCGAAGAGGGGAAGATGTGGTCACGTTTCTTTGAACTCCCCTCCGGGCTCCTGCATCACGTTATCACCTCAGTGTGACTGATTCGGGGCAGCTCGGCTGCTCTCCTCCTCAAGTCTGAAGAGCTACTTACAGCTAACTCATTAGCTCTCAGGTCTCTTTGATCATTGTTATTGCGGCTTGTCTCTGCTAATATACATTTTAATAGAAGAAAATAAGCAGTTTAAAAATCTCATATCCTGATTACGGAGCATCTCCGACCCAGCTGCGTAGCGGCACAACCTGGAACCTGCAAAGGTTTGCACATCGCTCTCCCAGCTACCACCTCACCTGTGCCTGCGAGGTGTCTAATGAACTAATCCACTTAAGAAGGGTTTGTTGCCAAGATACACACGCCTGAAAACAATCCTCTTAGGACAGCACAAGTGCCTGTGAGAAGATTATTTGGCTGTTGTGTGTTTCATGAGTGCATGAAGAGTGATAAGCAGTTATGCCTGGACTGTAGCAGCAATGATGTCAATGCATTTACTGCTGAGATGGCACTAGCCCAAGTGTTTATTTTTTTGGAGAAGAACCATGAACTACCCACTACACTGAAGCTTCCTGATTTTCACCCCATGAAGTAGCATTTTTCTTCATCGGTGAAACCACACAGTTGACCAGGAAACAGCTGATTTAGAGAATTTAGGAATTCTCCAAATAACTTTTATGCAGGGAAACTGATGAAGATAATATGACGCCGATGATCACACTTAACACAGCTCTAGGGTACTTAGCTGAAATGTAGGCCTGTGGCTTGGAGTCCTAAATTAGGGGTCAAAGTATAGCCAGTATAGATTAACTTAAACTGTTTGCCTGTACTCCCTTCTCTGCTTTTACCTACAGTCACTTAAGTGACATGACTGCAAGCTCCCTGGGGCAGGAATCCTGCACACAGCATCCAGCACAACGGCCTCTGACCCAGGAGCCATGCTAAAACAGGGTTGTAACATGTACAGCTAAGGGTTTGCTATCGGAAAGCAGGAAACTTAGCTAAGATTAAATTCAGTTTCTTCTCTGCTGTTGAGAGACCAGCTTCTAGAGACCACTGACAAAAAATACCAAAATGAAGCTCTTCCTCACACAGTTGTTTGTGATTAACTCTTCCTGATTCACTCCATATGGGAACGATTGCTCAGGAACAGCAAGGTCCGCATGTGGAATTAATTGTCAACAGCACTTCCAACTCACACCCCAAACTAATTTTCATTAATTTGCAAACATACATTAAAAATAGCCGAGAAACATTAAATCTTGTCAGCTGCAACCCGAATGCGCATCGGGCCTATCGGCAGCTGGAGCAGAGGCTGCAGCGCAGGCACCCAAGGGCTGCTGCAGCGAGGCCAGCCAAAAAAGCAACTCCCGCATTTTGACAATGGATTCCACAACTCTGAACTGAAAACAGAGAAAGAGCCAAGCTGACATACTTACAGTTCTGGTGAAAAACGAACAGCGCTTAAAAAGTTGCCTCTCTGTCGACCCCAAAACTGCGCTCCCTGTTCCTGTTGTTGTGACCTGTGCCCTCGCCCATTGCTGCAAACCGGCTAAACCGACAGTCTCAGACACTCAGAAATGCAGGCGCAATGTCGTGGAAACAAAAAATTGTTGGTCTTCTTTTTTTTTCAGCAAGAAACTATGCAGCCAAATTTAAAGTCCTGGGCTGAGGCACTGCCATGGCAGTGTATTACACCGGTAAAATAAGGCTTTTAAGTGGACAAAAAAAATCAATTTCCCTACGCTTTATTCTCAGTGGCAGTTGAAGAGATCCTGCTGATGTTAAAAGACACTCCCCCTTCCCCAGACAGACAGACAACCAAGCCCCAAAAGTAAAGTTTGGCAAGTGAAAAAGTTCTTTAAAAGAAGATTGCTGGGCAGCCTTAGCTACAGGCACTCCCACTTCCATTGCCTCCCAACGGCACCGAGGGGAACGTGCTGCTTGCAGAAGGAACGGGCAAGTCTCCCTGCGCCCATCTGACTGCCACCAGCACTGCCGGGACAAGCGCAAGGAGGACAGAACGGACAGGCAAGGAAAGCATCCTCATCACACCCAGCTGTTTGCTTCGCACTTACTGAGATCTTTCTATTCTGAGTTATCAGCTGCTTGTGAATCAATGTGGTAACCAGCAGGGTAAATCTTATGCATCTGTCTAGAATATATGGAAAGAAACTGTGAAGTCTTAAAGACATCAGCTCATGCAGCCTTATGAGAGCATCAGCAAAAGCTTTAATGCGTCCAAAAATTAGGAAATTACTGTGGGCCATGTTTTGAGGGGAAAATAATTAACTGCCGAACTAGAAGATGGCAAACTGCTGAGGGCAGAGGGAGTGTGGCCGTATTGTTGTGAGTAAGGACAAAGACACTCTGAAGCACTAATACATGTACTTCATTGTAAAAGATCTAATTTCCCACAAGTGATGAAAACACGAGCAAGTCTGGTAAGAAAAATGTTGCCAAGAAAGCGCAATTGAAAACTGCAGATCGTTACAGAGACATTCATTAGACCATCAGTAAGTCACAGGTAATTGCATTACCCATTGGAAATACGGAATAGGAAAATTCTTCTCCTAGAGGAGAAGGAAGCAATTAAAATAAAAAATGTATTATATATTGCTATGAGTCCTTCACAGTTGAAGATGACTACCAAGCTGGTAGTAATCACTACAAGTTAGAACTTTGCTACTACTGATGCTGAAAATATGAAGAGGCAGTTATGTGGCCAATACTTATTTGAAAAGCAAAGTGCAGGAGAAATGCCAGTTCCTCTGCAGTAAGCACAGAGCAGTGCTACCTAGCCATGTCTTTTAGAATACATGTTATCCATATTTCTTAAAAACTAAATTTCAGTAAGGCTAAAAACTTTTTTTTCCTCTGTTTTCAGTCAGTCAGAGCAAACACTGTACAATACCCATTAATGGTCATGAAGATTCCTCACATCCCTACATTTCAATAGTGTGTGTGTGTGTATATATATATATATAGTTTGTACATGGTTGAACAGGAAATTCAACCAAATTCAGTGCGTTTATAACAAGCACCATAACATGGTCAAGCCCCCATTAGAGACACATAATTTGCATGGAGCTGGTGCTGCTGCCGAAGCTTGACGTGCTAGTGGCAGCATGCTTCCCAGCTGTAAAGCCTCACTGAAACACAAACACTCTCAGCTGCCTAAAATACACCTCGTTCTATGTAAATAAACAGAGCTCTCAAAGGGTGGCAGGTTCTGCCCCAAACACAAGACAGTGTGATTGCTCCATCAACATGGTTTTCACAGGCACAAGCAATTTTATTGCGTGAGATAGTTCATCTCCTTGAAAGACTGACCTGAGAAAAATAACACTATACTTGATCCTCTAATCACTAACATACAGTTTAACCTGGTTTCCCTCCAGCATTTCTGAGTTACATGGTGACACATCTCCTTAGCACATCTCTCTGGAACCTTTTTTTTTTTTTTTTTTAAAATGGTTTCTGCAATAGTGGAAGAAGGAAGCAGAGTCTGAAGATGTCACGGTCAGCCTGCCTGGCTGAGTGCCACCAGACCCAACTGCTGTGTACAGCGTGTCCTGGCTGCTCCTCATAGGACCTGTTCAGCAGCCAGGTATTACATGTGTAGAGCAAAAACATATCTGACAGCAAAGAACATCAGGAGGTTGTTAAGATATCCAAGTATCATATTCATAAATTGTGTGGAAAAATAAGCAAACAGTGAAACGGCAAAGTTTGCTGATGATACCAAGTTATTCAGGGAAAAACACATGGGCTGATGGACAACTTGTAGGAGAGCGGACAATGACCACAGAGAAATGTTATCTTAGTATTCATAGAATCAGAGAATGGTTTGGGTTGGAAAGGACCTTAAAGATCATCTAGTTCCAACCCCCCAGCATAGGCAGGGATGCCTTCCACTAGACCCATCCAAGCTGGCCTTGAACACTTCCAATGATGGGGCATCCCCAGCTTCTCTGGGCAACGTGTTCCAGTGCCTCACCACTCTCATAGTGAAGAAGTATTATAGTATTACAATAAACACTTGTACAAAGGCCTCAGGTCAACAGTGGTCAAAATAAGCAGAGTGATAGGAATTACCAGGAAAGAAATACAGAACAGAAACAAAAAATACATGCACCTACTTCTTGAAGACTGTGTGCCATTTTCATATTGGGTCTAAATATATCTAGGTGAGCTAGAAAAGCCCAACAAGGACAGAGTGGCCCTTAAATGAGGAATGATAAGGGGTGTTCTGCCTGGAAGAGATAACTGACAAGTGATACAATCAGGGTCTGTAAAATCCTGAATGGCGTGGTAAAGCGAACAGAACAATGGTTCAGATTCAAATACAAGAGCTGGGGACTTCTGGATGACGTGAAACCAACTTGTCATGTTCTTGTGCTCTTCTTGAACCTTCTCTCTGGGTTACTGCTGTTGATCAACGCTGGAGCAGACTACCTGGCTACGCAGGCCTGTGATCGGACTCGTTATTGCCGTTCTTGAGCACACCGAGCTTCAGTGAGCACACCTCAGACTGAGCTGGAGTCTTCATACCTAAGACCTTGAGCTGTCAGACTGTCAGTGCTGAGGATCATGATTTCTGCCTTCAAAAAAAAAACCCAACCCATTCTAGCAAGGTTCCTCCTGCATGCAGACATGGAAGACACACAACCTCAGTATCACAGTACACACAGTTCAAAAAAAACCCAGTACTGATTCAATACAAAACAAGTTTAAGATTAAAGGGAATGAGGAAAAAATAGATGTAGAGAGGTTAAAGGAGGATCCCGTCCTGCCAGTGAAACAAGAAATTCAGGCTTTACTCAGAAATGGCTTCACATGCAGAGAGATCAAACACCTGAACGTGCATTTTGCTTTGAAGAACAAAGCAGGTCCTCGGCCGGCAGGACGGGCACTGAGGTGCCAACCACACAAGTGCCATGGGCTGGGAGGCGAGGAGCCCTTCAGCCTATCTCAAAGCAGGAATCCCTGCTGCTTTTCCCCAGCGAGTGGCCCCCGAGCCTCCCTGATGACCTGACAGTGAAGGGTGTATCTGCTGTATGCAGATGCCTAGCTCCCCAGCCACTTTCCAGAGATCCGTAAGAAAGGCCCAGCTTGGCAGGGACCTTGAAAGATCATCCGATCCAACCTTTTGTGGGAAAGGCAGCCCAGATGAGATTATCTAGCACCTTGTCCAATTGCATCTTGAAAACCTCCAGCAATAAGGACTCCACCAGGTTGTTCCAGTAAATGATTGCTCTTACTGTAAAAAACTTCTTATGTCAAGATGAAACCTCTCCCAGTGCAACTTGTACCCATTGCCCCTTGTCTTCTCCCTGTGGCTCCTTGTGAAGAGAGTTTTGTGTTTTCAAGTTTGTATTCCCATTCTCCTACGACACAGAGCTTAGAGGAATGGCAGGTCACAAACGACCTTTCTTCTAGAGAGGAAAGGCACCTGGCATACGTTTTTGTGGGTAAAAATTGAACATGACACGGTATGTGAGGCTGAAAGGCAAAGCCACTGAGATTTTGTTTGACATGGAATGACAGAACAAACTGCAAAAATGTCAAAGGCAAGCCTCTTCAGAGAAGCTGAAGTAATGAAGGAAAAAAAAAAGACCCAGATGAGAAAGTTCATTCACAAAGCAGCCCCTGCCCTCAGACAGAGCTGCACATGCTTCGCTTCGTGTACCCACGTACCACTGGTGACAGGAGGTCGGACGTGAGCCTGTCTTCTGCGGGTAGCGCATGGCAAAACCTTCCCTGCTCCGCATGAAAGCTTGTACAACCAACTTCTGTATGTCCTCACAGACTGGCACTGAGAGGAGACTTTATCGCTTTGAACAAGAGCATTTCCACTGCTCTGGGGCTCTTGAGGTCCGAGCAGGCTGCCCCTCAAAGCCTGTCACTGTTCATCTCCTATCAGCTGGAGACCTACTGAGAGCAGAGAAACATCTGGACGTGTTCCTGCCCCGTCCCTCACTGCAGAGCCTGCTGTCAGGCTGAGCAGCAAAAATATTTCTAATTGTAATGCAATACAGTTGGAAAGTCTGAATTAAATGGAACAATATATCGATACTCGGCGACTCTTAACAAAGATGCATGCACTGGATTTTCCTAAGCCTCTAGCTCAGAGAAGCACCTGAGAAACTTGCTGAACGCAGTCAGAAAGCTTTAGGACAGCAAAGCTCAGGACTGAGACAGAAGTGGTTTTACTGCTTCTCTGCTGCCCTGCGCAGCTGCAGCCACACGCAACAGCTTTCAATTCCTCTCTGCTCTCAAACTCCAGCTCTTTGGCTGAATCCTTCCAGTTCATCACGCCCCCAGCGCACGTGGATGTCCCCGAGGGCGCGGGGGACCACCGCTCAGAGGACCACGCACCCTTCCCAGCTACCGCACACAAGTGGTCGAGCTCCCGCAGGGCTGATGCTGCCCTCCCAAACAGGCACCTTTGGGGCCAAACAGCACCTGCCTGGGGGGATGAGAATCCCGGCAAAAACGGGCTTTTTCTGAAATATGCTTGCCATATTAAATGGCTGCCCACTCTTCAGTTTTCTGCAAAACAAATTAGGAACTTACAAATCACACTTCCCTACATTTGAGTGGAAATATTTTGGGGCCATACAGTACATTAGAAATACTGTGCTTATGGGAATAACCACCCGAAAACGGCTGTCCTCCCCACATCGGCCGGGGACACGGGGCAGGAATGATGCCCATGGCTTCTCCAGTTCAGGCACCAAACAGCAGTACGAAGCCACCGACTCCAAGTAGCACAACAGTAACTACAGCTTCTCGCTGGCTCTTCTCCTTAGGGAAGAGGACGGGGAGCTGGGATGAGCTCTGCAGCGAGGGAGCGCAGGTGGTGAGCAGCAGGCTGGCGTGTAAAACAGGCTCTAAGCGCAGTTTAGTCAGGCCAAGACTGTAAGCTGAGCGTTTGTTAAAGTGCTGGGAAAGGATCGCAAAAGTTCACTCGGTGAAAGCACAGATTGAAGGGGTCCTGCAGAAAACTGATCTATCATTTCTTCAGTAAGCCTTAGGATTTTTAGTTGCTGAGGAAAATTCATGCATGGGAATTCATGCAAAAAATCTTCTACTGTACATTTTAAATTTATAACCCATTTTTCTACATGTCTAAAATGCCTACCAAACGCAGAGCCACGTGTAAGTGCCTGTGACTACAGCCTAATGACTGTTGCTCACGCAACTTAAAAAATATGGTGCTTGCTGTGAAGTCTAATGGAAATACAACTTCTTGACTGCTAGAGAGTAAGCCCCCGGGAGGCTGTATAGCCCATTATGAAAAACTACAGCTCACTCAAAATATGGATACTAATATATACCAGCCTAAATAGAAGATACACTGCCTTAAATAAAGGAAAAAGGAACATTTTTGGCTTCATGTCTGCAGATTCCTTGGTAAATTGCATAATGTGATACTCAGAGAAACAGCTTCCTCATGAGTCACGAGCACAAGCAGGAATTGGCTGTATTTAGAAAAGCTGATATTTCTACCAAATCTTTAGCAGGAAGAAACAAAATGACATAACCCAAACAGAATTCTTTTTTTAAACTTTTTTTGGCAGCTATTATGGGCGCGCAGCAGAAAAGTGCTTTCTGAAGGCAGTGCCATGATCAGGCCACGGGTGTTAATTAAGGAAGCTGAGAGCCACTGTCACAGCCAAGCTCTTATAGTAAAAGCAGGTCACGCCCTCCAACTGTGAACTGGTATTTCTGTGCATCCGGGCTCCCAAGGTTTTCCTCTATACTAAAAGATAATGCACAAAATTTCAGGTATAGAACAGTGTTTTACTTCTTATTCCTGTTTTCCTACGTATGGGCCACTGGCAGTGAACATAGTGTAGAAGTTTAATTACTCCAGATATTTTCCTTCACTGTCCTATTTGAGAAGAGTTTATGGCGATTTTAACCTTACTAAAATCTTCTAATCTGTTTTCAGTAATGACATTTTGCCAAATATAGTTACTTTTCAGTTTGAACATTAATCTGGTCGAACAAAATTCTGACTGCCTCGGAGCCACGAGGGACCCCCCAGTACATGTCTGTTGTATAAAAATGCAAGACAAGCTGATCGTTGGCTAATGGAGAAGGATTATTGATAATCTTGCCCAGTTCGTTTCCCCCTTTTCCCTTAAAGTTCACTTTACTATCTGATTATTTTGCCCCTTTTTTTTCCTTTTTAATACAGCAAACTTAGGTTGGGTTTTGCTCAAGGACAGACCTCTTACTGCAATGGCTCTCATAGAAGGTGTCAGTTATAGAAGCTAAACAAGATCCTTCTCTTTCAGGATGACTCTGATTAGAAAGAGTACACCAGGGACATGGCAGAAATTATAGGAAAATCCAATTTTAACAGCCATTTTCACTGTCAGAAGCCATGAAAGTCTGGGCAGCTCTATACTGGAACCAAATGCCTTTTATTTATTTGTACCAGCTTGCAAAGCCAGGTGTAGGCACTGATCATGGTTCCACTCCAGTCAACTGAAGCTTTGCAGCTGATCACAGAAACACAACTAAGTTATACATGTTTTATTTCCAGACACCATAAGGACAGACTATATTAGTAACCTTGAGCTCAGAAACAACCCTAGGTGTACAAATGAGGGGCACACACAGACAATAATACTGAGCAGCTGTATTTCATGCTCGTGGAGTGCATTACAACAAACCACTTGCAAGTTGTCCTACAAAACATATTATAGCAAAACGGTAATAAAAGCATCTGGAACGGAGGCATTTATACTTTAAGTTTCAGGATGGTTTAAACCAACACAGAACCCAAGGAGTCTTGGCAGTATCCTTTTACAAGTACTGTATACAAAAAAAAAAAAAAAAAAAAAAAAAAACTTTGTTTTTATCATCAAACTCCAAAGATGACAGCCGAGTAGCTCCTTCAAGGCCAAAGAAAAGGCGTCTCTCACCTCTGCTCAGCACAGAGGGACCCCAACCAGAAAAGCACCCGGTTCATTCCCAAAAACGAAAATCTGCCGCGGCTGCCTGCTGAAACAACCGCATCTTACCTTCAAGGGGAATTGCATAAAGCTGCTCCATGAACATTGCTGCTTCTTAAGCTCTGCAATCAACACTGCTCCTGACTTCCTCCCGCCTTCTGCTCACGCACAGATGTATGAGCAGTAATGCATGGGGCTTGTTTTTAAACTTTCTCCCCTGTGCTCCTGATTGGTCCCGTGTAATGCCCATGTGGGTCTACAAATGCACAAAGGTTTCTATCCTTTCTGAAATCAAAGTGTCAGTTTTGCTGCTGTCAGAGCACTTTATTTTTGTACATATAAGGAAGTGGCTGTTGATGTTATCTGAATGTGCTTCCTGTTTTATATGCATATGAGCAAAAATAATATCACATTAAGCTGAACTGCAGTCTCAAAGAGCTCAAGTCAAAGCCTCTAAGCAAAACAACATCAGCACAGCTCATCTGTTCGCTGTCTACCCCAGTTTGCATTCACTTCATTGATTTTTATTCGAATTCCGTATTCTCACAATAAAAACTATCCTCCCCAACCCAAAGCGCTGTACTCTGTACTAGCACTGCTTCCTGCCGAGACTCTCGGGATCAGCTGAATTACAAAGGGCTCGGTGGATGCTGACAACCCTATCTGAAACATCA
This sequence comes from Fulmarus glacialis, assembly GCF_000690835.1. Taxonomy (NCBI): domain Eukaryota; kingdom Metazoa; phylum Chordata; class Aves; order Procellariiformes; family Procellariidae; genus Fulmarus; species Fulmarus glacialis. The sequence goes on from NW_009208723.1 coordinate 14,838, forward strand.
CTCAGGTAAAAACGTGGCCAGCAAGCAAGCAATGCCTCAAGACAATTCTGGCTGAAATTTGGGCTCTTCTTGAATTTGAGTGAGTAGATTTTTTTTTTTTTTTTAAACAAGGAAGGAGGCTTTTGTGTGTTTCATGTATACACCGACAGTCCAGGAAACGGCCGTGTAGGAGTGCTGCATTCAGAGCTGATGCTACACAGCTCAACGCTAGAGGAATCTTTTTCATTGGAATTTAATGCCTTTCTGGTTATTTTAGAGAAGAGCAAACAAACATACTAACTAAAAATAAAACCTCTTTTGAAGTAGAAACTCTTCCACTCCTGTAGAAGAAAACAGCAGAAAAAGGCATGGAGACTCCAAGGAGGAGAGCTGCCAGCATCAACGCCACATCGACTTATTCCCTGAAGTGAGAACTGCCATTGCCAGGAGCAGATTCATTCGCTTCCACTTTCAAATGTTACTGATTGCAGAACTCGGAGATGAACCACGGCTGGGAGTGAGCTGAAGCCGTTTGCACTTTCTACTTTCATTATGCTTTTCACGGCAGCTCTTTGGATATTAAATGCAGGTTAGTTTTTATATATAGCAAAATTATGAAACTTCAGGTTTTGCTGGAGGAAACCAAAAGAATCTTTTCAGATGCATAAAGTAAATGAAATACTAAAAATGAAATAAAATTTTCTTCCCTGTGGACTTCATGGCACAATTCTTTTTCATGTATGTCTCTGAGACTGTCAGCTCTCTGAGTACAGCTGGTCTGCACTTTGAGAAACTTAAACCGAAGAAGTGTGGGTTCCACTTAGTGAAAATTACTGTCTCTAAAATAACAGTGAGTTATAGCATATCACCTAAGAAAGATGCCTTACAAATATTAGAATTTAAAAATGTTTCATGCGAAGTTTTTTTTAACCATTTACCATCATAGTACCTTATTTTATCTCACTAAACAGTTTTGGATCATTTAACTTTGATGCAAAGTTACGTTACAGCCAAGAAACAGAGCTGGGAAGATAAACCAGGCACCTTATTTAGTGACAGAAGACTGAGAACTATCACAGCAAAATCAAGTAATGAGACTTAGAACTAGCAAAGTCCAATTTGCTGTACATGTACGTCCTGGCATCGATTGATTTGAATGTCTGCAAACAGGCAAGCTTCAGAAGTTTCTCCTGCAGCTGGGGCAGCTGCATCACCCTCGTGCATTTTCACGCGTCTGGTAAAGCACGAGTTCAAGCTACAGCCTTTTGCACCACTGGAGCAGCTATGGTGCCTCTTCTCCCTTCCCAGCCACCAACTGTTGTGAAAACCAGGAATGTAATAATCTTTGTAACCCCTCCAGCTACTCATTTAAGTTTGGATGAAATTAGTTTTAAAAGCTACAGTTCAAAACCACACCAAAATCAAGAGCCAAGCCTTGTTTCCAACCCCAAAAAAAGATAGTATCACAGGTGCACCCAACTCTGGACACACTGTTTGACCAGCTTGGTGGAAGTATGCAGGTTTCTGTAGCTAGCGACAGAAGATGATACAGTCAGCCCCATGTTCAGCCACGTTTTATTTCCCAGAACAAATGAGCAGGTTCCCATTCGCTGCCTGCTTTTACTGGGAATCCCTAACAAGGCTCTCCCCTGCACTTCAGGTGTCTTCATAGCTCCTCCACTGCATACCACAGCTGCACCAAATATCAAACAAGCTTCCTGAGAAAGGAGGAACCAATTCAGGTAACTAATTTAAATCTGTTGCCTTTAAGCATCCTTCAGGAACTCAGTATTTCCCTAAAAAAAATGCTACAAAAGCCTCCAACCCTGCCGTTAACACGGGAGCCTTGACTCTGCCCGCACCTCCCCTTCCGCAGTCATACCCTGGAAGGGAAAACGGCACCAGAAATTTGTAGGGTTTTTTTTGAAGGTTAGTGTATCTTTTCTTTTTTTAAAGATTTTTTTTGCAAAGAAGTCTTTTTTGTTTACGTCCTTCATTATGTATTTCTAAAATCTCTCAAGAAACACATGGACTGACACAAACCTGTAACATCCAACAAGTGTCTCATACCAAGCGGTCAGGATACCGTTTATTCAAAATGAACATGAGACATCCAATGGCATTCATTTATTCGAGTGCACCAAAAATGCCCAATTCTTTCAGCTTTTGTGCTTTCATTTTAAATCTCTGAACAAAACCTATGTTGCAGGGGAAAAAAAAAACCAACAAAAAAAGAGATTGAGAATACATTCCTACTGCTTCTTCTGGAGCATTTTTGCTTTTGGAAAGGTGCTCATCAGACAGGCTTCAAAGTGCTGGAGCTTCACGGGCATGTGAGCGGCAGCAAGTCTAAATTATCTAGCTTAAAAAAGAAAAATAAACTGCTATCTTCTTGGACACCAGAACGATAAGCTCATCGGTGAGAAGCACTACAGGAGTCCCTGGGGATCTCTGAAGCGCTCAGGAGCCTCCCAGTGAGCAGGGTGGCAGAAGTGGCACCTGGGGACAGTCTAAGCAGCGTGGCATTGCTGCTCTCCAGCCCCACTGCCACAGCCGACGGAGAAAGACGAGAAAGAGGAAAGGGAGAATAACAGAGAAAGGAAATACGCGCTGCAAAACAAAAACTCAAGAAATGGCTAGCACAGCAAAAAGCCCTTGGGGAAAGCCCCCGGTGCGGTCGCTCTCTTCCTACAGCCGATTGCTGACACAGCAGCATCAACAGGCACTGAACAGGGCAAATTTGCCGGTGTGGGGTGAATTTGCCCCTGTGCAGAGGGATAACGCACGGCCGTGCCGTACAAGTCCATTTTCTTCTTTTGCTGCAAGAGGGAGCTTATCAGGGAAGAAAGTACCAACAGCGCAGGTTTCTCGACTGAGCTAACCTCCGTGGCTCCGGGGGGCACTGCCAGCCATGCTGGATGCACCGGGCACGCCTGCCTGCACCTCTGCTCCCCGCCACGGACCCTCCTGCCTGCTGGAGCAGGCTCACCCCAGTCCAGCTGGGCTCCGACCTGCAACAGGAGGAGGGGTGCCTGGAATTGGCAGGATTGGACCTTTTCTTGGTGAAATTCAGCTAATATCCCAAGCCAAAATCCAAGCTCTGCATGTGTGTGGTGCAAAACCAGCCATCCACAGGTTAAGAGAAAGAAGAGATTGTATTTTAGCTGAGAGCAGCTCATTTAGCTAGGATCTATGCAAAGAAGTGTATGTACGTATTTCTATCCTCGAACCACAAAGCAAAATCTAAATATTCACACACATTTGAAGGTCACGCCAGAATCCACAAGCACACATTTCAGTAGGACAGTGTATCATCGCTGTCCTACAACACTGCATAAAAGCAAAAGGTTGCTCACCTCTTCTCATAATATAATAGTACAATGTACTTATAACTTCAGTCTTACCCAAACCCCCCATATTAAAGAGCAAACTACCAGGTAACTTATTTATGCCTTTGAATGCTCTTTTGTGTAATATAGGCCAGAAAATTTTATTCTTGCATGAAGTTTCTGATTTCTAGATGAACTAAGTAGTTGTGGGGTTTTGTTTTTTGCTTTTTTAAATAAAGGAAACATTTATATCTACAAGGAAATTTCTAAAAAACGTCATATGCTGTGTCACAGCAATACTCAACTTCATAAAAAGGAGAACCACACCGAAACACAGAAACAAGTTAAAAAGAAATTAAAAGGAGCATCTGAAAGGGTAAAACACGTGGCAGTGGCAAAGACATCATTTAAATAAACCATAACAGATTCCTAGAGAAAGTGGTTATCACGTATGAAATATGACTCAAGAGTTAGAAATAAACTTGTCTGGTTTAGGAACAGAGTAAAGGAGGCTACTTTAGGTCTCGCAGATCTTTAAATCCTGCAGATTAATAGCTAATTAAATTTAACAGGAGGCAGAAACAGCTAGGTTTCCCTGCGGCGGGGGGTACTGGTGGGGTGTCCAAGGAAGCGTGCTACCACCCACGCCATCCAACATACGCGATCCGCGATGAGACACAGCTTGCAGGCATAAGAAGTTATTCTGCATAACAAAAGATTAAACCAGATTGCAAAGAACTGCAAAAGGACCCCATGATACCGCGTGAAGGGGCACTAAAACAGCAGATATGACTCAGTGAAGATAAAAGGCAACATAACGAAGCTGGTGAAGGGCCTGGAGCACAAGTCTGATGAGGAGCGGCTGAGGGAACTGGGGCTGTTCAGCCTGGAGAAGAGGAGGCTGAGGGGAGACCTCATCGCGCTCTACAACTACCTGAAAGGAGGTTGTAGCGAGGTGGGGGTCGGTCTCTTCTCCCAAGTAACAAGCAATAGGACGAGAGGAAATGGCCTCAAGTTGCGCCAGGGGAGGTTTAGGCTGGACATTAGGAAAAATTTCTTTACTGAAAGAGTGGTCAGGCCTTGGAACAGGCTGCCCAGGGAAGTGGTAGAGTCACCATCCCTGGAGGTATTTAAAAGACGTGCAGATGAGGCGCTTAGGGACATGGTTGAGTGGGCATGGTGGTGTTGGGTTGATGGTTGGACTCGATGATCTTAGAGGTCTTTTCCAATCTTAATGATTCTATGATTCTATAATGACCAAAGGGAAGAACAACTCTGAAATAGCTATTGCTGCTCAGGAAAAGGATCCCAAAGTTACCACAGATAAAAACATCAACTCAATGCTCATCAACAGTCAAAAAAGCAAAGACTTATAAAATATGATGGAAAGGAATAAGCAAAAAATTGTCAAGAGTTGTTAGAAGATAAAAGAGAGGACAGACGTCATCCTGTGTATTCACAGAACATGTATCTTTTTAAGCGTATGGGCATTTCCACCCACTGATCTCAAAAAAGATACAGTATAACTGAAAAAGATTCAGAAAATGAAATAAGAATAACCAAGATCATCTGTGAGTCCTGGCTCTGTCGTCCCAAAGCCTTGCACTAATTCTCCTCACAGGTCCTGCTACATCGCCTTGCTTCCACGCATTGTGGGAGCTGCTTCACCCGAGTGTTGAGCGCTGCTGGCAGGTGCACAAAGGCTGGATTGCTCTGGGACAAGTCTCCATAAATTGTTTTCTTTAGAAAAGCATTCCTATTTTCAACACAGTCACGACTGCAGCTTTTAAAAGCCATTCACACAGCTTAAATTAGAGAAGTGTCATGGCTAGTAATGAAGTCAGGTATGCTCTAAGATGTGAGACACATCCTGCTCTGCTACCTACCACCCAGAATATTTATTTTATTGTCATTTTCTAGATAGAAAAGAAAATAAAAAAGAAAAATCAATGTAATGCTGAAAAGAAAAGCAACATGGTGTATGGTACAATACAAACTAACATGTCTTGCTGTCCATCATATTTTTCTTGTTCAGGATGGCCTCTACCACTCAGTATTTAAAAGAAAGTGCTTTTAATATGGAAAAGCGAGGAAAGTTGACTGCAGAGAAAAGAGGTTTCATCTCAGCTCTAATAATCAGCATTCAAATAAATCCTGTATTCTTTCCCTCTTGGTCAGCTTAGCTCGTTACTTGTAAGAGAAGTAACAGAAATGCTCAGTGCATCACTCAAGCTATTTCAAGGAGTAAGTCATCATACATCTCTCATCCCATACCTTCCAAAGGGTGCAAACACGGCGTCTTGTCCGGAGAAGGCAGCGTGGAGCAGGACACACAGTTACAGTACATTAGTACATTCAGAAAAATTTTAATTTTACTAGGGAATGGTCAGTGCAAAGCAACTCATGGTTGATTTATGTTCCGAAGCATGAAAGTCATTTTTGTCATCTTTGGCAACTGACCTCTGAGACCTAAACACATCCAGAAACATTACTTTACCTTCCCAGTGTGACCTGGAGTAGTATATTTTAACCACCCATTTCTTGATCCTGTTGTGAACCAAGACAGACGAAGGTGGATGCCGAGCTGTACTGCAGCGGACGACCTCCAACGAAGTGAGAGTAACGTCCCTGTGCCTGCTGGCAACAGTGCCGCAGCACTGCGCACAACGGCTATATTCTGATTTTTACCATACAAGAACATCCGATGACGTGCTCTGACGTACCGCGTACCCCTGCTTTTGACCTGTTCCCCAGTATAAAGGTACGTTTCGCCTTGGGAGAACTCCCTCCTGCCTGTCCATGATGTTTCAGTATTTCAGGCTGAACACAGCCTATGGCTCTGTGTGTCCCAGGAGTGATTTAGTTCTCTTTATGCCTTACCCTGACAGCTGAAACGTGGCACTCCGGCAGGTAGCGAATTGAGCAGTCTATCCTCTGCTTGTGTACACCAGGCTGCTAAAAACCCATCTCATAACTCACTACCAGCTCACCTCTGCCAGCAGCAGCAAAGGTGAAAGCTATAGGGGACAGGAGAGTTTAGTGCCTGGGAGGTAAAACAACAAGGTACTGTATGTACCCTGGCATCTGGCTGTCTCATGAAAATCCACCACAGCTACTCGCTCTCGTGTAACTGTAAGAAACTAAGCATGGAGGCAATAAAAACGCCCAGCGAGGCGGCGCAGCTCTGCTTGCGTTCACTGCAGACCCCGCGGTGCCGATGTACGGGATGCACTTCCCAGGCAGCCGTCGGTGGCTCGCACAGACTGGGAAAGATTTGTTTATAGATGCAGAATATTGCCAGCCAGCTTGCGGGATTTAATCCAAGTTGTAAATACAGGAAGGACGTGCTTCGGTTGTCGCTCCTGTCATACCCTGCCACTACGGGTGAAATCCGGGCAGCTGAAGGCTCCACTGAACCCCTCGTAGTCCAGAAGCAGCTCCAGATATCAGCCGCTCCAAAAATTCATTGCCCAGAAATGCCATCCCTGCTTTACCACACAAGCACGTTGTTTTTCACAAATTTCTTAAGGGGAAACTTAAGGAGAAAGCCAGTTCCCCGCACAACCTGGTAATGCCTTGGTGTGACACTAAGTGGTACGTTCATTAATAATTCAGAGTTGCTCACGCAAGGGAACACAATCCTCGAGGGAGGGCATTTGAACAGAAGGAAAACACTCAGTAACACTACTGACCAGAATTAATTTTCTAATTTACTAATCACTGGAAGTTCATGACTTTCAGTGCATTAAAACCTATGAAAATATGACCTTTATGCTAAAGGTCAAAATGCTGCTCCTAAGAAAAATCATCAGTACCAGACAAAGAGGAGCAAAATTCCTTTTTTGTATTTATAATGAAACCACTAATTTCACATTATCTTCACATTTGAGTTTTGGGTACCTTTTGCCAGCCGTTTCAGGGTAAGATTTCCCCTCCTTCTCGTTTGGGTTCCTAAACCACACACCCTTCTGCCTTTTCAGCCATTCAGTAACGTAGTATATAAAACTTTTACAGAAAATGTATACATGTATTTCTACATAAAGATCTCACTAAAAGAGACAAGTTTTGTAAGTGCAGGTTTTCACATAATATCATAACATCGGAGGTGTAGGCAAAGTAGCCAAAAACCCCCTCTTATTGACCAAATATTTTGAGAGGATTTGTTAGAAATGAAAATATTTTGGCCAGACTTTCTATAGCTTTCCTTTCAAAGGATGAATTTGGAGTCAGGTTTTATTTTTAAGTGTTTTTAACAATTTGCTCTTCCACAGTGCTTTAAATGCTTAAAATTCTACATAATACTTCTACTTTTGTGATTTGCATTGTGACTCCAGGGAAAGCTCCAGGCAGGGTCTGGTCCATGTAAGCCTCACGCACCCGTACAGTAAGAGCACATTCTCATTCAGTGACTCCCCACTGTAAACCTTCTCACTGATGGAAGAGTTTCGGCAGACCCCACCGGTTATTGCAAGTCTTTAACCACTTTAGAAAACCTCTCACGTGCTTCCACTCAGGTATCCCACTGCATTGGAAATAAGTTTTAAATAATGTTTCATTTCAGCCAAGAAATTCTGTGCGTGACTGAGGAGGAAAAGAAAAAGGGAAGGATCGGATTGAAGGGTAAAGTTACAGCATCAGCAGCTGCACCAACAGCTCTCCAGGAAGATCCAGAGAGCTGCAGCCTGCTACCTCTGCCTAAAGGGAAGACTTCATGCTTCTTCACAAAGCTCTGAGTTATGAAGCACACTTATTTTTAACAGAGAGAATAACAACACTATAGTGAACAGACTCTCCCCAACTCAGAGGACAATGTATGTCACATCCTCATATTTTATTATGGCTTTTTTTTTTACTAATTCAGCTCATAGCATCTAAGCAGACAAGCAGATATCTGAGCAGAATTTTGAAGGAGGAAAGAATTCAGACAACATTGGTCAAATGAATGGGTGCTGAAACTAGCGGCAGGCAAGATGAGAACTTCAGGCTGAAATTATTATAACGCATTGGCTGAGAGGTGCTGATTTCTGCTGTTCCTGAAGACAGCATGATATGGCAGTACCTGACAAGATACATTGCCGCCTCAGAGTGGCAAAGACATCAGGATTCAAAACAGAGTGAAATCCACCATTTCCTCCACTTGGTACTCTTGCACTAGCTTTGTAGAAAATCCAGAATCTAGATATCCTCGAAACATCACTGAACCATCCAACTTCAGCAGCCACCCAGATACAGCAGTGGAGCAAAAACCAGCACTTTGCTGTATTAGCTAAGGCTGTAAATGATTTAATATTCAACGGTACTGAATAACTAAATATCGCCTGGTTTATGAGGGAAAGGAGTCCAAAACAAGACAGAAGAAAAGAGTGCAGTGGCTCAAGCCCAAGCCCTGCAGGACCCATCAGGTCACATAACAGGCTTTAACCTCAGAGATTCTGTGCTCAGTCCTAGTCAGTGTTGTATCCAAAAGCATCAAAAGAGGCCAGAAGTAAAAGGTGCAATCTTCCTGAGAAAGCTGGGGGATGGCAGAGAAAACCTGGAAGAAACAGATTGACTGTTCCTGGGTGTGAAGCACAGTGTGCTGGTCTGTGACTTGTGTCAAGGCCTTAAATACAGACACTTAATTACAGGTACCTTCTCCCCTTCGGTTCCTGCAACAGTAAATCAGCACTTGCGTTGACAGTTCAATCCATGAGCACAAATGGTAAAGGCAGATTTTAGGCTACCGTAACAGCTTGTCTTTATAAGGCAACAGATGTGATGGATAAAAACTTCCAAGTCCTTCACACACACAGACCATGTTAAAACCATCACTCCTGAAAAGGAAAATTACCTTTCCTTTTCCATCTGCTTTTCTTCCCATCTTTGTTACTGCACCTGTCGCTGCTGCTGCTGCTGCTGCTGCTGTTCTCGGAGCTCTGAGAGTCGGACTGGGCATCGCTGCTCTCCTCTGAGCCATCAGAGAGCTCCTTCAACCCATCTGGAACATCCTTCTGCAAATGGAAGATACAGATATAGTTACCCACTCCATAGTAAACTCTCCCAGGTAAGAAAATTCTTAAAAAGTAGCGGTTTTCTTTATTTACCAAGCACTGATTGTGAATTTTTTTATGTTTCAGAGCAATGTCAGGACTGCTTAGCCACTAGCCTCAAACACGCATACTGCGTTCTGCGAGTCCACATAAAATACTTAACACAACCCCAGCTGGCATATCTTTTACATACTGGCGAAGTGTCATCACTTCGCAGGTATGCTCTCCCTTAACTTCTTCTCCATCCCTAATCGCTAACTCCAATACACTCCCACTTTACGAGAAATCCAGTCAATTTTTGAACTTCATGATGGAAGAGAAACAGTTTGACGGCTCAGTGTCCCATGGTCCCAGGTAACGTTATTTTTCCAACCAGGTCCACAGCAGCTCCTGGCCTGCCGGCACAGGTCCTGCCAAAAACGGACCTGGCAGGTGTTTCTGTGCGGTGAAACGCCTGCGCGGCCAAAGGCTGCGGCGGTGGGTTCACGTGCATTCATTCCCTCCGTGGTTTTAGGCTGGTAACGGCAGAGAACCGGCAGCGGTTTTCACCCTGTCCACACCTAAACCCAGACTGCCCTCTAGTGATTATCCCGCCGGATTCAGATTTTCGCCTACATTGCAGACTAGTGCTCATTAGTGACAACAAACTGTTTTCTGCTGATGAGGTCTTCTGTTGTGGTCGTTAACGTCACCACTGTCCAAACACCCAAAACCGTGTGGGCACCTGGCAGAGGTGGTGAGCCCAGAAGGGCAGGACAGCAGCCTGAGGCACCAGCTCATCCCCGCTCCTCCGCTTCTGTCCCATCACCTCAGCCCAGTCATACGACATACCTGAAATTATGCTATCGTCCTGAATTCCTTGTTAGTAATTCAACTGAAACTTTACGTTTTTACTGTACAAGGCAAACAGGACAGTGGTCGTAACAGTTGGACAAATAGGTCTGTGTGCATCAGATGGAAAAAAATCCTTCTGTAATACCCACTGGAAAGAGTAAATCAAACACCTCTCCCTTTAACTGGAGACAATTGATTTTTTGTCCTTTCTCTGAAATTACAGCTATGACTAATTTCCACATTAGGCCAAAAAGTACTGAAGACAACACAAGTGTTATCAATTTAATTAATTCCAGATTTCTTCCATCAGCAAGGTGAACTAATAGGTTCAGATATTCAATTGTATTTTCATTCTGCACTTCAGAAAGTTCTTCTAACTGCACATTAAAAGTTACTTGTAAACCACAGTGGAAGAGAAGACACCACCAAAAGCAGCAAAAAAAAAAATCTTTCTATTTATATCAAGTGTCACCAAAGTTGACAATGATTAAGCTTGTGTATCCCTAATGCTGACACTCCCTTCATTAAACCTCCTTTATAGTTTAACCTTTGGAAAGATAATTTAGTCACCTGAGATGCAATAATGACACATTTATCTACTCCATTTTTTTCAAGATGTATCTTTCAAAGTCTGCTGCTGAGAGAAGATGGATAATGACACATTTATCTACTCCAGTTTTTTCAAGATGTCTCTTTCAAAGTCTGCTGCTGAGAGAAGATGAAGCCTTGGCATGGGATGCCTTCACCTCCTGCCAGGCAAGGAGGAACACACACGCAGCTGGAAAGCCTGGACTTCTTGGCTTTTCCTGACTTGGCGTTTCTGGTGGGAAGGGGTAAAGATGGCAGAACCAGACTCTTCTCAGTGGTGCCCAGAGAAAGGGCAAGAGGCAAAAGGCATAAACTGAAACACATAAATTCCACTTCCACCTAAGGAAAAACTTCACTGCAAGAACAATGAAACACAGGTTCTCTCGAACAGGTTTCCAGAGAAGCTGGGGAGTCTCCATCCTTGTAGGAATTCAAGACTAGGAATTCATGACTGGACACGGTCCTGAGCTGCCTGCCCTAGTTGATCCTGCGTTAAACAGTGGGTCGGACTAGATAATCTCCAGAAGTCCCTTCCCACCATCACCATCCTGCGATTCCAACCTCCCCTTGCTTCTGCAGACAGCAGCCCCATTAGCTCACAAAGCCCATGCAATGTCAATGTCTCTCCTTCCAGCTGGGCCTCTTCCTACCTGTGAAAGGTTTTCACCAGTATCTTCTGATGCGGTGTCCAGTCTGCACTGTGGATCCTGCGTTCTCTTGAAATTTCCATGCAAGACATCAGTATAAGATCTCCATTAACATCAACTCCTGCATGCACCTGCAGCTCACCCTATTGCAAGTTCTGCTTTCGAAGCAGAAGTGAACTCTCAACTGCAGAATCGTCTTCTCTACACTACACTTCTTCTTCTTCTTTCAATACTTGAACTTATTCCTTTTAGTGAACCATACTCAACAGTCAAATAAAATTTGGTCTCTTAGCTATCAGTCCTATAAATGCAGCTGGTAAGATGGCGTGCACTGGTTTTAGTGTCTGTGGTAAAAGTTGAACTAGTCAGACTTCTCCAAATACCACGTTAAAAATATTCCTCCAGACTGGAATCTTCCAGGCTGCTGTTGAACAGCAAATCCACCGCATAGCATGTAAAAATTCAATGCAATAAATGCACAAGGGCAGAACTACAACACGATCATCCAAACAGGGACAGACACTAGTTTGTATTCAACATTAGCAAGGAATTTGGGACCAACAAACCTGCAGATGGCAGGCAGAAACACCTGGAAATCGTCAAGGATAAAAACGCAGTTGGGGTGAGAGGTCTACGTGAAGGTCAATGAACAGACATACTGGACTTCCAAACAACACGCCTTGCAGCAACTCGGCACGGCTGGCGGTCGCTGGGATAAAGACAAACCTCAGCGCAAGCAGGGGCTGCGTGGCTGCTGCCATGCCATGGGACGGGGAGCTCACGGGCTGCACCGAGAGCAAGTGTGGCTGAAGGAGGGGGACAACGGAGCATCTGCAGCCGCGCCGTGTCCCTCCTCGGGCAAAGACACCCCCAGCATTCCCACCTCGATGGCAGTGATGCAGAGGAATCTAAGAGAGAAACAAGGGCATCCAGAAGTGAAAAAAGCCTAAGACAAATACACACAATGTGCACGTGCCTCGCACATCGGTTTTGTTTAGATTTTTCTTTTTTATTTTTTACTTCTTTGATCTTTCCTCTCTCAACCTCCTGCCAAAATGACTCCAAATTTCTCAGCATCAGCATATCAATTTTCAGTCTAAATCCTACAAGCGTACATGGAAGGTGAGAGCATCAGCTTCACTAACATTATCCAGTCAATGCAAAGTACAGGGGGAAGCAATAAATAAAAATATACAGGGACACAAACCACATAAGCAGGGGGTACCAGAGACAACACCGAAGACCAAGAGTCTCCCGTCACTAATGGATGGGCCACCAGGACCCTCCAGGTATCTCCGGAGAGGGCCAACATGAACTTTGTAAGTAATACAATGGGGAAACGGAGGAAAATGAGGATTTGGGATATTGGGGCGGGCTGAGAGCTGAGGGATGATGCAAAGCTTATAAAGGAAAGTTGAGGGGAAGGGGGTGGGGAGAATCCAAGTAGGGGAATGAAACAAAAATCACACCCCCAAAGCTCACCCTGCACACGCAGCCTTTGCAAACCATGAAAAATACCACATTACAAGGAACTCAAATACCAGAAGTTACCAGAAATTCAGCACTTTTGCTGCAAGTATTTAAAGGTCATGGTGATTTGTTTCATTCTGTAGTATTTAGGAGTACTTGGAGTTAATTCTCCCCAGGGGATCAAGCGGACTGTTCAGGCTGTACGAGAGGCGACCAACACATCCTCACTAGGGCAAATAAATGCAGCTTGCCTCGAGATTTAGAGTTGCCCCAGCAGAGCAGAGCTGGCTGATTTGGGGTGTTATGCATTCTTTCAGCAGCAGAGCAAGTCCGGAGCATCTAATAATTTTTAAAGAGGTTAAACGTTATTCTTTGCTTCCCCCTCCCCATGCAAGGCTTGGCTATTATCTCTAGACCACTGAAACAGTCATTTTGGGATTCAGTTTGCTGTTTTTCTCATTACTGTCAAGCATGAGTGTGTCCGAACTTGTACACCCCCCAAAATACACTGCACCTAGCAAAAGAGATGCCTGTCCATCAGCTCAGGACCTGACCGCACCAGTCCTTAAACAAACCTTTGCAGCTTAGTCGAGAAAGCAGTCACATTTCTTCAGAACTGCAAACCATGCCTTGTATGCTCTGCTTTGGGGGAGTACCTGTTCACCACCGTGAACAGACGCATCACTGAGACACGGAGTGCTCGGTGCATCGCAAATCACTTCTGACTACTATAATTAGATGAGGTTTGGGGAAAGGAGATGATTAGGTAGATGGAAACAAAGGGACAAAAAAGAGGAACAATAAAATCACGTTAATAAAAATTAATGTGAAATTTAGTTCAATTGCTAGCTGCCATTAGGAATTTTCCTCTGGAGCATTTCCTGGCCACCAGCATTAAGCAAACACCTCCAGAAACACGTAATCCTTTGAATATTATTTCGCACAACTGACACACACCTTGGTTATGATTCTCTAATCTGTTTTACATATCTTTATCATCAAGTCTAACAAAAAAAGTAGAGGAAGATCCTAGCAGCCTACCAGTCTCCTTACTTCTAAGTTCAACGATACCATAATCCAGTTCACTGAGCCAGCAAAAACACAAGTACAACTTTGCTTCACTCACCAAATATTTTATCATAAGCCTTCTCTTTTCGGAAATGTGATTTACTGGATACGTGGCTCTCCTTCTCTCCACTGTGGTGTAACAACGAATCGCTTGGGGAACGGTCAGCCCTGTTCTTCAAAGCTTTCTATTTCTAATTGCTACCTAAGCCATTATGTTTTGTTAATCATGGATCCTCCAAAGGATTTCTCATTCAACACATCATCTTCACAATTCCCAGGCTCCTCCTAGCACTGCGCTGGGATTAAGCACGGCAAAGGGGACCTGGGACTGGTACAGCAGGGCTCAACATCTCCGTCTTTCCTGGCATTCTGGGTTTCTCGCTGCTCCATGGAAGACACCACCTCCAGACTACACGGGCCCAAGGAAGGAAAGCTGACAACAAAACTGGCATGTCTTTAGATACGCAGGACACAATATGCTGTTGGAATAACTCAGCAGCGAGTCTAGCCTCCTAATTAACAAAAATCATTACATTTAATCAACTTATTCCTACACCGAGTTAAGTATTGGAGTTTTGCTGAAGCTTAACATTAGGAAATATAATCAGTCTTAACTTGCAGATCTCATGAGCAAAACAAACTGAACCACCACAGTAACTCCGACAGCCTGTTTTGTCCGAATGCGTACTTAAACTTGACTTTGCTTAGGTTTAATCTCTAGATACTGAGTTTGCCTATGATCTACCCCACTAACAACATGCTCGCAATCTTTCAAAAGGGACTTTTTTTTTTTACATCTTGAATTATATTGTTCTCTGAAACTTTTCAGCACAGCTTTGCCACATCATGACACAGAATTCACTGACAATGACTCGATTACTTGCCTACTACCAGATCTAAGTCTTTCACTAAGTCATAATATTCTAACAAAACACTGTTTTCCCAGCCTGGATTTAGGGTCTGCATTCTTTATTCCTAAAATGTAAAGCTTTATACTTTACTGTAGTGAAACAAATGGTGCAAGAGTAAGTCCAGTTTGTCAGCAAACAGATAACTTCTTTCCCTTCATTGTTGGTTATATCTCTGACAGTCCTTACCTTAGACGTACATGTTATCAAAATGGTGTTTTATGTACTTTCACTTAGATGCACTGAAATCAGGTCAATCTCTGCTTGGTACAAAGATGTTCAAAGTAAGCAGTTTGCCAGATGTCTTGCAACGGCATTTTTGGAAGCTCTGAAGATGTTTTACTCTGATGGCACGTCAGTGCCGATGCACTGCTCCCAGACGGACGTCCTCTGTTGCCACGTTATATACAAGTATTCAAGGAATAATGTGCTTTTCCAGTGTACAGGGTGGAGGGAGGAGACAGCGAGAATGGGATTCAACTTAGCTAAATTTTTGACAATGAGGACATCTTTTTCTGGGCAATTCTTAGTTGATTCCCTTGGTAAACTAACTGGCACTTTTAAAGCAATTTTTCATATATTTTGAATATTTTAGGATGAGATGAATGTCATCTTAGAAGTTATTATTTCTCTCTGTCGAGCATGGAATGAGACAAGGAAAGCGGTTCCAGCAGAGACTCCTGGAGAGGTCTATGCGTAGGGAGAGGAATCCTATCTTATGGCACAATCTTCAGAGTCAAACTTACAGAAAATCAAGAACAGTGTAAGCAGGCTTCATACTAATAGTTTAACTGGGGAAAAAAGATTATTTTTAAATATACCAGTCAGATAAATCAAGGAATCTACATGTTTTCCCTCCAAACGCTCTCCGCCTACTAGTCACGGACTGAGGATAAGGTAATTTTTCATTTCCAGATACAAGTTGAGATCAGTGAAGATGAAGTTACCTTTTTGGGGCTAAAATTTCATCACAATTCTAATTACTCTTTCATTTCTTGGATAGAAATGTGAATAAAACCCAGCACCTTGGGCTGTACTTTCAGCACACAGGCACTTACTAGCAAGCATTAGTGTTTGCATTTGGAGGGGAAGTTTACGCTACATTCATGCTATTGAGGAGTAGTTCCCTCTTCAGGATTATCCTAATCCAACGTATTTTTAAATGGATAAAAGTCACCTGAGCATTCGAACACAACTCCCCAGCCGAGCCACTTACCTTCAGCGTGTACACTCCCATGCGCCCCGGGACCTTATAGAAAATGCCCTCTTCCCCTCGGGAGTTTGTATGTAACATAGCATTCAGGCATGCAAGAGGAGAAGTCCCACTGAAAACAAAAACACAAGGTTAATGTTTGAATGTATTGGTCAGTGTTAATCGTCTGCTAGGAGACAATCATGGCCCCTCACCTGACCACCACACATGCAGAGGCAGAAAGATTCCAGATCCAACTTCTATTCCCAAGGAGAATACAAGTTGAAGCTGCCGTAACAAGCAACAGTGAAACCAGTCCACATACCCACGCTCCGGTTCCAGAAAAGGAAAAAAAGCAAACAAAAAAGCCCCCGAGTTCAGGCTCCCCAATCCTTCTTTGCCAAACATCAAAACTGTCACACATTTTTAAAGTTCTAGATATTCAGTGTTGCTCATCTGAAACTCAGAGCAGATTTGTTCTGAGCTAACTACTGACTGCGGAGATATTTAAAGTTTGGTGGTTTTTTTTTTTTTTTTTAAAGAAAACCCACAGCATACTGAAATGAGAGTTGTGGGATAAAGAATGGAAACCAATTATGCAATTTCCCCTGAAAAGAGTGGAGATCTTCAATCCCAGCCAGGAGAACCAAGACATAAGATCCCTCTTTTCACCAGTGCTGGTGGGGGTTTTTTTCTTTGTTTTTTTAAACCCATCCCACTGTAGACAGAAGCAAAATCAGTTGGACACGGCAAGACAGGCGACTTTTGTTCCCACTGCAGGGTCAGGCTGATTACACCCTCTACTAAATAGATGTCCTTGTTCATAAAGCATATTGATATCGAGCACAACCCCTGCACAGAAATTAAGTGAGAGGTTTTTGTCTCCCAGCACCCTGACACAAAGGCTGGAACCAGAACCATCAAATTGACTCAAATCCTGAATTTGTGACTGATTACTGAAATCCCCGAGCAGGAGATACAGCTGTTTGTCTGTACTAAGTTTTGCTGTGAACATTCAAACAAACCTGCATCAAAAGCAGTGAAATAAGCCCTGGGAGGAAAGGGAAATAAAAGCGAGGATGAGCACAGCCCTCCGACGACTCAGGTAGGGCACATGCACTCCAAGTTCCGCCTAAGAGCAGCAGAACAGCTCAGCCGAATTACTGATGTCTAGTGCGAGGAGAAGCCAACATCCTGCAATAGGTCCCGTCTCCTTTGCCCCAGTGCGTACAAGCTAACAGGGAGGAGACCCTAGAAGGAACACCGGCCAGATATGGCAGCTCACAAACCGCAGAAGAAATACCATTACGAGAGGAGGGCTAGTAGTTACGTTGCTAGACCCCATCCCACCGGTGCTGACTGCTATGCAAATGTACAGCGAGACACCCGTCCCCGTCGGAGGGACCACCACTGCCGGCGGGGAGCCGGCAGGGCACCGTCCTGGTCCCCCCTGCCCGTGGCACTGCAGATCAGGACCCTGCAAGGCTGCTCGCTCCTCCAGTTGAGAAGCAGGCTTAGAGAAGCACTCAGACTTCTATGGGAGCTCTGCGGTTGTACTGGGGCTCCCCAGGGCTCGGGCACAGGCCTGAGCAGGGGCACGCAGTTGTTCCCCACCAGCAGAGATCTCTGCGGGGTTGCAGCCCACAGTCAGACTAGATGAACCTCCTTCAAACCTACGTTATTCCATGCAAAGGGTCAGAAAACAGCCTCTGCTCTGCAGGATCTTGTGCTTTCTGAGTTTTTGCTAGTGTTATTTGTCAATAAATACTAGTGAAAACGGCAATGAGGAGGAAATTTTCTAAACCCCAGCCCAAAGCTCATCTGACCGCCTTAGCAGATGGCTCAGCCTGATGCTCAAGCAAAAACCAGCAGTGCTGGAGAAAGCAGCTGAGCCTCGGGCCTGCCAGGGACCACCCACTCATCCTGTTTTGGTTCTTACATGGCAAAACTCAGTTTTATTCGGGTACTCTTGCACTGACCCAGCGACTCCTCTGGCTAACAAATGTCTTTCCGAGAGACAGCCAACCATGACACAACAGAGGAATCAGTAACGTGAGCATCTCGCTTTATCCCTGCCGGGAGTTCGTGCCCGTCTTCAGACATGGTGTATCCAGGTTGGCATTCCAGCCAGAATCCCTATCACTTTTCCTAAATACATTTGCACACAGTAGACAACCTCTCCTCATCACCTCCTTGACCAAACCAGCTCTTGGCTCATCACTCCCTGCCGCTCCCCCGGCTTTTCCACGCACCTTCCCCAGCAGTGCAGCAACTCCTACAAATGTGAACACCACAACTGGAAGCAACTCTTCTCATACCAGCTTCACCAAGGCTATGTGCTACCCTCAACAAGGCTAATCCTCTTCTCCAGAAAGCCACAGGGTCTCCCTGGAAGCTATAATTCAGCGTGATTTCTTACAGCAACCCCAAATTCTTTCCAAAGGCATTGCTCCCCAGGGTATACCCTTCCCCTCTTCACGTCTTTGCTCCTGGTTGCGATTTCTGCATGCAAGTACTATGCAAGAACTGCACTATATGTTTTATACTGCAAGTATGTTTTATACAGGCCCAGCTGTATCTGGCAGTATAAACAACATACCTGTCCTTCTCCCATCAATGTTCATCATCATCCCTCCTACCATCTAGAAAATTATCATTTCATACTTCTTTCCAGATCACTAGTGGCATGCTGAATAGCACTGAACACACCGAAGCATTCCCATGTTCAAGAAGCTCTGGGGCAGTGAGGAGCGCTCTGCCACGACCTGACCTTTAGCTCAGGGAGTACATTCTTTTTAAAAACTGTATCAGAGCAGAATATCAATGTTAAGCCAAACATCTAAAAGTCTAGGCAGAGCTGCGCTTTGGAAGCTCACCAAGGAATGAAGCTTTGGCAGGACCTATCTTTACAAAAGCTATACTGGTCTGGCATCTACACTGCTCCTACTGAATTGATTCCATTGTTTAACAGCTTAGCCGCTATTTTTGCTTTATTTTTTTCTGATGTTTACCCATCTATAGTTACGTGTCTTACTCTATAGGCTCTTCTAGAAAGCTGGCACAAATCTAACACTACTCTAACCTTTCATAAAGCTTACTGTGAAAATTTTAGAAGCTAAAAATTAGTTGACAGGTCCCACCTTTCAGCTCCTGCTTTATTCCGTGCTTCAATGAGGGGAAGAGAAAAATGTAAGTTTTCCAGACCCTGCCCCCCTTGTAACTCTGCTTGTGCCAACAGTAGAGGGACTCCCCCTGCACAAGCTTGATCTGCCTGAACTGTTTTCATCCCGAATCTCATTTGTGCCCTGAAAATAGACTACATGCACAAGCAAGATATTGTAACCTTATCCAACTGTCAAGTAATGCAAGCCCTTTTCAAATATATTCAGATATTTCAGTGGTTTATGTCAGTAATGTACTTCTGTTTCATCAGGCCACTTTCCTGACAACAAAAGCATTTGCCTGGTGAAAACAGGATAAATTCCTGATATAGAAAATAATTGGCTCAGACATCCTCCACCTCCAGAAAGTTACTGGTGTCTCATCTAATGTTTCCAACGGCAATTTTTGACAAAAACTTCAGCAGAAGCATTCCTACTGCAGTTCTTCATGATGGCAAGAATACCACTCCAAATACAACTGGGAGGAACAATCTGGGGCTAAGGCATTCAGCCTCTCATAGTAGCAGCATGCTGCTGCTTTTTCTATGCAAATATTTTTCAGAATTTTACATTTCAGGTGCACGCATTTGTACTTCTGTGAGTGGAAAGGATTTTTAGTTGTATTTTCATTTATGCACTCACAGCAATGTATTATCTAAACTTTTTATTCCAATAGGGAATAGCATGTTAGGTGACAGCTACAGCAAAAAAGCAAACCTATTTTAACCATTGTGATAATAAATGGGATGCTCACCTTTATCAATTATCCAGTGCTCAGTGCCAGCCCACTGACAAATAAACAGCACCCTTGGGAAAACCAAGATAAACGTCCCTTTGTTTACACTGGTTCACATTCAGCTGAGCAACACTTCTTGAGATGGTTCAGATCAGAACAGAGCTGCTTAGGCTGATAAATTCAGCTGATGCAAACAGTCAACTATAGGCTTTGTTCATTGAAATGAGCTTGCATTAAAGTAAAAAAAAATATTTGCAACAGTTTAGAAGATGCGAAGATAACTACAACAACATTTACCAGGATTAATTTGGTTTCCATAGTGTAACAAGTGCATACTGAAACCTCCTAGTTTTTACTTCTCAAAAAGCTAAAAATAGCATGGCCTTTCTGTAAATCTACCAAAATATTGGCAATATTTCAGAAATCTACCAAAATATTGGTAGATATTTCAGAATCTATCCAAATATTGGCAGCAGATTTCAGCATAAATAGGACTCATGGTGTCGGTGCAAGGGTCATAATCCAAGCTCTCGTGCCTAGACCTAGGATCCTCATGAAAACTGGGCAATGCCAATTTGTTCACTGTTTGAAGTTTTAAGCCATTTTACTTTCCTGTAACTTATGCAGTATCCTCACTCACAGTACATTTCAGCTTGAGAAAAACTAGGGAGTAACATAGCCACCTTTTATCGAAAGCAAAAGAAATGGTGTAAGTACGGACACAGGTACCAAACCACAGCATCAAGAATATTTTCATTTACAGACGCTGTTTAAGAGAGAGGTCCGATACAAGCGGTCAATACTTACCAGGTGACTACCCAGTGAACAGGTTGAACAAACACACATTCCTAAACTCTGGTATTATCAGAGCAGGCACCGACCTTTTAGCTGCACAGCACCTTTGACGTAAATATACTTATGTCAGCCAAAAGTGTGGTGCTTTATGAGCCTCTGCCGGAACCATTTCAAGCACACTGCGTTAGGGCAAGTATTAAGTGCCCGTGAAGTGGCTATTTCGCTCACGAATTCAGTTCCCAACCCTTCTGCTACTATTGCTGTGCTCAGCCGTGCTGCCTTCCACTGAAAATGGTGTTTTAGTAATTATTCCCTTCTAACACCAACTTCCCAGATAAAAACAACCAATTTAGCAGATTTACTGGAATTTATGAGCCTATTTTTACTTATAAACCTGACTGTTACATAAACTGTATTTTTTACATTGTTGACTGAATAAGGGATGTTGCTATTCTAAATATTTATTCTATTCCGAAAATTAACATTTTCCGTATCTGCACTTCCATTTCATTAATAAATCAGAAAACTGATCTCAAAGTGATCAACAGCTAGTGACAGTCCCTCTGCCTGCAGAACGGGCACATTCTTTACTTATTTTATTGGGCTGCTGAAAGGGCTAAAACAGTGTAATAATAGTTTTTATAGTTAAGAGGTAGTTGTAAGGCCAGTCAATGGCATAAGAAGAAATACACATTATGAGCTCTCACCCCTCCCAGTATTTCTCTCAGCTACTTGACGTTTCAAACAGACACGTACATACTAAATTTTCCTTCTGAGAATTGCCAGATTTAAGCCATCATTAAATCACGGCATTTTAAATTAAATTCAAAGCTTCTTCAGACTGAGCAGGAAAAAAGGGTTTTGAGAGTGGTAAATGTACACGAGGTTAAGGTGAGGACTCTCTACTCCGAGCAGCTGCCTGTTGAAGGGGAAGAAGGAGGTGGAGCATTCCTTTCCACATTTTCAATCCCACTGCAGCATCCCTTCCCACCAGCCTGGCTCCTGAGACCGCAGGGACCGAGCTGACTTGTTCTGATTTGAAAACAAAGTGTGACCAAACCATTTTTGTTCGGTCACATGTGGATAGGACACCGGATTGAAATTTTTCCAATGGTGATGTATTTGAACTTAAAAACCTTGCCCTCAGAGCTTCATGCAAGGTGTATTTATCTATCAAAAGGTTACTTTATATTAAAGCCCCATTTTTAATTTGGTTAGCAGATTTTACAGTATTTCACTGTGTGCACAACAGCACAGTCTTCAGCATGGTGGACCCAGCAGATCTCCTGCCGCAGGACCCCCTCCAGAGCAGGACCACCACCTTAGGGGATCCTGCAGACAGAGGTGCATCTGCTGATGCTGCTGGGCACAGAACCACCACTCAGAATTCACTGGTTTCGCACCAGCTAGGCAACCTCAACACCAGGGAAGAGTTAATTATTGCCTTCTGCTCTAAATGGAAGCTTAATATAAAGCGCATCCAACAGCGAGTGTCTTCATTTCACATCGCCACTGCAAGTTGATGTAACTGGATAAAAATGCCCAAACGCACTGAACTGTGTTTAAGGTGAGGGTTTTTCCCATCTTGTTCTTTTGAGCATCCCCTTCTTCCCCACTTTCCATTGGAATCAGACATTCACACAAATAGCTTTTTGTTTATTAGTATATTAAAATAGTATATTAAAATATGATATTTTTAAAAAACAATAGTTTCAGATCTATGGAAGTGTCAGAGCAGAGAGATATTGTAAGCAGACACCACTGTACCAACTTCAAGCTTGTTAAACAAATTTATCATTTAGAAAAGCAGCTTATTTTACATGTTAAATTTTGCTTCACCCAATATGCAGTGCCAAATGTCCCCGAGACAAAAGATGCACAAAAATACATCATGCAAATCAGGCATCCCCCTCCCCACAAATTCAGGTTTGCAGACAGCAGGGTTAATTTGTAAGACACTAAGCATTTACATGCTATTAGCCTGACATTTTCCACAGACTTAACAAACATTAAGATTTCAAGTTTGCATCACACTGAAGCGCTAATGCAAACGGCATGCAGGAAAGGTAGATTAAGGTAACAGAAGCATTAACACCAGATATACTACCATTACTTGGATTCTAAGTCTGTGTGAAACAAGCAGTTGCTCTTTTAATTAAGGCTTTCGCAGCTTGCGTTAATAGAGAAGAGTAGCTTTAGAACAATCAGCAGTGGTTCTTACCTTCTGGAGTTGGAGTGCAACCCAAAAAAAGGAGAGAAACACCCCTTTAAAAACTTGAGCAAAACAATCGTCTAATCATTAATATGAACCCTCCCCCCCATCCACCAGAACCAAATTTAAAAAGTTTCGGGCAGATCTGCAGTAATACTAAGACCAGGTTATATCAAACAGTCACAGGGGAGGAAGATGCAGACCTGTCAGATTTTTTCAGTCTATTTTCAAAGAAGCGGGCATACAGCTACCAACCCCAGGCAACTCCCAGATGCATTATTTTCAACTTTCACCAGTTAATGAACTTTTTACAGAAGTCAGGTGGACCCTTTGGGAATCTCACATGCAGACAGACAGGGGTATAGGAATTTACTTATTCTTTCACACACCCTCAGCACTACTCACAGCTCACAACTCTGGGTAAAACAGCAGCCCTGCAACCCAGAGGAGCAAGACAGGCTGCCAGCAGTTTAATGAAGCCAATAGTTATAGCGCAGGAATGAGCACGTACTGCTTCATCACCACCATGGGTAATCCATGGTCCTGCCAATTCATTAATAATGCAAACTAATACACCACTGGCCTCATTTAAATATTTCCACAGTAGTGGGGCGGGGGGCAGGTAAAATGTTTTATGCTATAAAGCAAATTTTAACACACCAGCACTCAAAGTTCATGGGAATTTGCGCAAGATCAAAACAACACGAGTGCAGCTGGTGATCGCAGTGAGTTCAGATGGAGCCGCACTTAGACCACAGTGTAACAGAGGGACAGGAGACATCTGTGGATGAAGATCAGCCTGCAGGACACTATAAAGCTCTTCGGCACACACTGGAGTTAGACTTCATTTATAGTTTTAATTAATGTTCTTTCATGACAACTGAATCTGACCTGCGGGAACATCGGTAGACTCTGATGCCATACGCTGAGTCCTGGACAAGATTAAAAAGCCTTGTAGAAGTCATCTGACTTTCTCTGACGTGGTTTACAGGTGTAAGCAATACCTTCAGGTTTACAGCACTTGGTTAGCTCCATCTTAACACAGGGCCCACAGACAAGATACTTGTTCACGTGCTGTTCACATCCATGAGGGACTTTGCAGAAACTAGCATTTTCTGATTTTAAAGGAGGAATCCAGACAAAAGTACCTTCCTCTAAGGCTTTTGGGGCACAGAGATAAAATTTTGAAGTTTTTGGGTTCCCCCCCTTTGTATTTCTGCTACAGAACCACAAGCCAGTTCATACTGAAGATAAATCCTAAATCTAGGTATTTTTTGAGACCTCAGCTCTAGCGTTTTGTAGAAGAGAGACTCAACCTGTTAGATTCCTGCAGTGTTCATCAGCAGAGTATTACACCCGACATTTAATCTTTGCAAGAGCTAATACACTCTTACCATGTGTAATTTTATTTTGAGGAGACAGCAAAAACTGCAGTCTCAGTTAGGATTAGAGAAGTGGAGTATTTTGTTAGTTATGGATTTGATACCTTTATATAAAGGGATATGGGAAGAGCCACCTAGTCAGAGTTTCTCCTACATATAATGAATGTATTTAACACTCCCTGATAATGGTAACAACATGATCTTTCTCTATAACCATTCTCTTCGAACTATTATTTTTCAAACCAACATTTTCCCCTACATGTATTACTTATGGCATCCACTAACTTATCTCCATGTTTTTGCACAGACACTGAATGGTACAGAACCCTGTGGCTACTTCAACTTTTAGCTGAATTAATGCTAATGAAGCAAAAAGAAACAAGCCCTGTGAGGGTTTGCCAGACCCGCGGTGTCCCTCAAGGAGATCAGCTTTTCATTCTGTGATCTACAAGGGGACAAACCAGGCTCCTGATGAAGTATGGGCACTATCTGCAGAAAAAGGTTTGTGATACAGAACCAAAAGACACGGTGGCCTGGAGCTGGTGGTGTTCAAGGGGCAGAAGTTGCATCTCCAGCTTTTCCTCGCTTCAGGAGAAGTCCTGGTAGGGAGCCCCTGCCTTCTTCAGAGCAGAAAATCCTGAATAATGGGACAGTCACGAGAGTCCAGAAGACACATACCACTAGCCTCGTTAAATATTAATCTGTAACTGTCACTATGACTAATACTTGACAGCCGTTTGACCAAAAATAGCTTTAACCTGTACTTTACACCAGAGACTTTACGCACAAATTCCACTTAGATATAAAGACATCATGAAAGTCTCAAAGAGAATACCATGTTCTGGTAGTCTTCAGTTAAAAATGTAAGTTGATAACTGTTTATCTTCTCCAGAAAAAGCCAAATCCAACTTTCAGCTGACTAAAGGGAAAAAATTGCAAGAACTTACTGCACCAGCATTTATTGGCCTTTGCCGCTGCTGCCAGCCCCTTCTCCTGAAGGCTCACAGTAATTAATAGAGCAAAGCTGAAGAAGAGTCTTGCAACCAAAATGTGCGTGCCTGTACGGCTGGCCCTAAGGCACCTGCTTCCATCGGTAAAATATTGGGAAAGAGCCCCAGAATCCCAGCTGTAAGTATGAAGTCCTGCACGTGACAACCCCAGGATGTTAGTAATACTTTTATGGACATTTATATAATATCCATCTTCCAGCAGAATGAAAAAAAAAAAAAATCTAACTAGAGAGAGAGATCTGAGGTAACCCAACTCTGGTGGTTCTTAAATAAGAAGCACGGATGCCCCCGTCCTATCCCCCCCACCACACTCAACATTATCAATATCAAATCCATGAGACATGAACTCAAGGTGTTCCAGCTCATTTGAAGATTATCTTTAAAGAAGCTGCGAATTAAAGAATGTGTAAACTTATTTAAATGTTTGTCAGCTGATGGCTTCAGCTAGCAACAGCACCTTCCAAGCCAGCTTGTAATTTGCAACTTCACGCCCGAAAGGGGGGAGAACCAAAGCTGTTTTGTACTAGCAGAGTGTGACCCGTTTGATACACCGTACCCCAGCTGCACATCGGCGACGCAGCCCTTTTCACTGTACTCCCTGTCCACAAGGGAGCCTATTAAGGCTTCGAGGTATTGCAGTGACTCACAATCTTACAAGAGGCACTGAAGCCAAAAGGCCACTTTGCAAAGGAACATGAGGCTGGGAACCACGACTTACAGAGTCACTTGGATGGGGAGGAACCCCTGGAGGTCACCAGTCCAACCTCCAGCTCAAAGCAGGAGCAACTACATCAGGTATCTCAGGGCTCTGTCCAGTCCAACTCTGAATATCTCCAGAAGTGGGCGTCACACAACCCCCCCCAGTCCTGCTCTAGTGTTTTATCACCCTTACAGTGAAAAAAATTTTTCCCCTCATATTCTAATCAGAATTTCCCATCTTCAGCTTGCATTAATTGCCTAGCACTGCGTACCTCCAGAAAGAGTCTGGCTCCATTTTATAGAAGCTATTGATAGAAGTGAATGCTTACCAGAAATGCCAGCCACCAGATCATGAAAAGCAGTTTTGGATATAGCAGCTTTTAAATGTACTGTCATACAAAGAGCTCGAGCAGGAGAAGTTCCCTGGTGTGGTTACCTATGGATTGCCAGAGCAATGAGTAGTTTCAAATACTCTAGACCAGTCTACACAGAAAAGTGGTTTTTTCAGCAAACATTGTGTTACCTGACCTCCTCACTGTGGGATGCCACAGCTACCACCAGGCAAATTTGATCACACATTATTTTAAGAAGTTGTGAAAAGCTTTATTTGAATAAATTAACACTGTGAACAAACCAAGCGTGCCCAATCTGCTGCCTGCCAGCCCTCAATGGCTGGAAGGACAACTCCTTCCAGCATCCGCTCCCGACAGGGTCCTGCAGCACAAGGCAGGTGAGAGGCCATGATACTAGGCGTCAGCTGCCATCACCAAAATAATTCATCTTGTCCTCAGATGCAGACAGAGACCTTTAGGGAAGACTATACGGGCACAGGTGACAAACGGAAAGGAGTCACCTGGCAGATTTTTCCCTGCAGTTCCCTTGAGGACAAGTTCCACAGTGTAGAGCACTTGCTGCCCACACCTCCAAACACCTCCTGTACAGAGCACTGGCTGGTCAACACAACGCATGCGCAGAAAAGCCTGCTCATGCAATGTGAAGATGCTACATATTACAGTCTTTGCCACTAGAAAAAATTTATTGGTGTGCTTAATTTGTATTCAAGAAGCTATGTGGTTAGCCAAGGTCAGAGAAAGCTCTAGGAACCCAAGTGTCCTCTCAAGGATGCTTTGCTGTAGGGCCATCCTGAAGCACCTCTGGCAGGTCCTTCCAGCTGTTCCCACCTCCGCTACCCCACTCCCGCCACAGCAGTAGTGGGAAAATAAGCTTCAAATTAGCTTTCTCACTTCAGCACATTATTTCCCAGCTTCCTGCTGTCGCGAGGAATCAGGAGGCAGCGCAAGCAAGTGGAAAACGCAAGCCTGCAGCAGGTCCCATCACTACCTCAAGCCCCTTCCCCTCTCAGGTCCTGCCTGACTAGGGAATTTTCAGCCACAAGCTCAGATGATCAGAGGACACTGAAGAAACACTAACGATGAGCTCATCAGCATGTCAAGTGGCCTGAAGCCATTTTAAGAGCAATACCATGAAGGTTGCTCTGACCCGCGCCGATTTCCTTCGTCAAAATTTGAGATCTCGGTAACAGTTAGCTTATCAGTAAAAATACATCTTAGAATCATAAAATAGTTTGGGTTGGAAGGGACATTTAAAGGTCATCTAGTCCAACCCCCCTGCAGTGAGCAGGGACATCTTCAACTAGATCAGGTCTTATTCAATATATAGACAATTTCAAGTTGCCAGTGCACAGACATTCATTAAAAGGAGACAGCAAGCAGACTGCATAGGAAGACGTTGTTTCCTTAGCATTTTGGCTATCGACAAAGATGAAGGCAAAACTCTGGACACACTTAGTTCACAAGAAATTATCAAATGGACTATCAAATATTCTACCAAGATAGCTCTCTATATTAGTCAAGCACGTCTAAAAGGTGGACAATGACCTATATATGTTCCTCAACTATAAGGTCATGAACAGAATCAGACTGAGCTGATCAAAATTCTTCATTTCTTGAAAGCAAATAAAAGTGTCCAGAGCCATTATGGAGTTTGCTGAAGGATTCAGTCTACACTTAATATCCTCTGGACTTGTGAAAACACTGAGAAACTGGAGAATCTACAGAGGAAATGAGTTATCATGAGATCTGCTTTTTGGGAGGTAAAACTGTATTAGTGGACTCAAATCCAAGATTTGCGGTCTCACAATAGACTCAGACCAGCAAATCTTCATGCTGAGTTTTGTACAGCTGCCCTTCCAGGCAGGGGGAAGAGCACGGCTCACACTCCACGTGCCACAAAGCTAGCCAGCAGCAAGAATAAGAGGCTTGCTGCTATCTGCCAGACACAGGATGCATGTCTCTTCCACTGTTGGATAGTTTCAGTTTTCCCATTTTCCTAATATTTTTTAGGATAGAGAAATGAGAAATATATTTTTCACTGGTTATCAATTTAATTCTCTTCACATAGATGAGATTTTTTTTTCCCCTGGGAGAGCCTTTTATTCTAGGTTCATCATGGCTTTAAAGAGCGGCTTTTACAAAGAGGAAAGTCTAACAGTTTTGATAGAGGCAGCTTTTAACAGGGAGAGGAAACTTTCTAAGAGATAATCTATCCTCACACCCAGTGTCAGTGGGATCCAATAGGAACTTCATCCTTTTCAAAATAATTTAAGAACCCTGCATCCTTTGGAAAGCCCCCCTTCCACCCCTACCCTGTGGGGGGTGTTGGGTTTGTTCATTGGAGGGGAGTTATGCTGGAGGAAGAATTTCTTAGCATCAAGCTGTTGAACCATCCCCGAGAATCAAGGCATGGAGGAGCATGCAACTCAGTCCCCCCAACCCCAGCTTATTTCCTAGCTCTGCAGCAGATAAGGAAATCAAAGTACTGAAGAACAGCTGGGAAATACTTTAGTGGCAAAGCCTTCTGCCAAGAATGAGGCAAGATCACTGAGATGATCTCAATCGGAGATGCAAGAATATCCTCTAGCAGTAAGCAGCTTCCCTCTTACTACAGTTATCACCTAAGTCCAGACTCCAGCCTGACCTCTGCTCATATTTCTGAGACGAGTCAACGACAGAGCTGTTTGCCTTTTAAGTTCATCTCTCTCCTCGTGCAAGAGAGTGACCAAGTATAGAGTTTTTCCCCACTCAGGCAAGATCCTTATTTCATAGCACATGAGCTACTGGAGGAGGAACACAAATGCGACACAGCTCTGAACTACAGAGAAGTTAAAAGCCCTGTGTTTTCTTTCCAGATGAGGGCAATCAGTATCACTGTAGTTCTCCTCATCACTCAGGAAGACAGACTGTTCACATTACCAGACTCACAGAGGACAAGCTAACCACAGAAATACAGCAGGCTTCTGATTTTCAGCTAGCAAGAGAGGAGAAGGTTTAAGAAACCTTATGGAAGTCTAAAGTTACAGTGCTGGCAGCTCATTTATACAAGTGTCAGACTGCGCAGCTCCAGCCTCTTCACACAGCCATCTCCTGGTCTGGAAGCAAGTTCCCTCCTCAAGGATGCTCAGAGCATCTTGCAAGGAATTTGGAAGGACCAACTTGCCAATGAGAAGCATAAATCAGCCACTGCCTGGAGGGCAGCTAAAACCTGAAACCAAACTGTTCATGACACATTTATCTCTAGTCCAAGTATGACTAGTGAAAAGGGGACTTCGGCTTCTATACTGTCTTTTTTTTCCCAAAGTGGTTTAACAGTTTGTTTTGGTTTATGTTAGAAATTCCATGAATACTTGAAATAAAAGTAGCCAGAGCACCATGTCTGTTTTCATTTTCACTGAGATTGAGCTAGTGTTTAGATGTATTCCCTTGCTTAATTAGTATTTGGGCAAAAAAGTCACTGTGTTTGGACAGAGGTTCACAAGCTACTATTTTACACAGTGTCCCCTATAAAATCCAAGAAAAACAAAACATTCATGGCTATTAACAGAAAAGGCTACCAAAGATATCTTTCAAAGATACTAACTCTTAGAATCATAGAATCATAGAATCATTAAGGTTGGAAAAGACCTCTAAGATCATCAAGTCCAACCGTCAACCCAACACCGCCATGCCCACTAAACCATGTCCCTAAGCGCCTCATCTACA